>NC_079202.1:15220177-15220518 GCF_026745355.1 Beta vulgaris subsp. vulgaris
GAAGAGCNCAGAATGACCTACGATATCAGAAACCTTTGAACTAAAGAGGAAAGGTGATCAATCCAACCCTCGAAGATACATATCACGGCGGACTATGTACCCCAACCCTTAGTGTCCAACTCTAGACGTGCACCAGTCTAAAGTCTATAACTTATTCTCGTTTCACTTTACGTTAAATATATTTATTACTTGTGTTGACACCACAACAACCAAATAACACATAATTCAATAATCACATAATCATAACAACATTCTTTTTATCTTTGAATCAACAAGTATTCACAACTTATCAATCAAGACTCCTTTTATTTCTTTTTATCCTTTGTTGAACCTAGCCAACA
>NC_079202.1:15221518-15265711 GCF_026745355.1 Beta vulgaris subsp. vulgaris
ATAAGATTTCAACTAAAACTTTTATATTTACGAGAAAAGATTATAAAGGTATGTATCTCTCTTGAGTTGAGATTGGTTTGAATAGGAGGATGTTCCTCCTAATACAAATAGTTTGTTTTCAAAGCTTGAATCATAGAATAGTTACGGAAAAAGATTTATGGATAGTTTTATGTTTTTAAACTGGTTGGGATTACCTTTATGGTGTCTCAAGGAATTGGAACCTTGTCGGGATCGTCTCGACATTACAAAATAGTTGGGGGGTACGTTGATCAGTACCTCGGACTTAGATCTTCTGCTGCGGTTTGGCCGTATGTAGGGTGTGCACACTAGGGGTCTTTGTCTATAGTTATCCGGAGGGCCTAGCTAGCCCAAAGGCAAAATAGATTTGTTTGGAAAAAAAGAAAAAAAAAATAGAAAAGAAAGGATTTGATTCAAAGAAGGAAATCTTAAGGATTTGATTTAGAAATAGAAAAGAAAGGATTTGTTTTGGTAAAAGAAAGAAAGAAATGATTTTATGAAGTTTGTTATTTTATGTTATATGTTTTGAAAGAAAAAATGATTTGTAGGATATGATTAATGTTATACCTGCATATATGTTTGGCTTCTTAGTATGAAATCTTGCTCAGCCAGTTTGGCTGATACTACATACCTGATATATGCAGGTACATGAAGGTAATGTATAATGAAGAAGGTTCGATGTTCGAAGTTTGTTCTATGCTTTATACTATTTGTATCGCGGCGAGGACGATCAACTTTGTAATATTATAGTTAATAGTTAATTTGTAATTAAATTAAAAAGGTTTGAGTTTGTAAAGTCTAGACTTGTTTGGGTTGCTGGATACAAGATTACGAATAGGACGCGAGTCCTAAATTAAGTTTTAGGCAGTCCGTATTACAAATGGAACTCTGCCGAATTTTCTATAGAATTTTAATAACATATCTAGTTGTTTAAAATATTTGAGGATCACTTAATATAATTTATTAGAGGTCAGAGGTTTCAATATAGTCAATACCGTCTGAAAGTTTTAATAAGTCAAGGTTTTTGAGGTCCACACTCGTGGTGAGTGTGATGGTAATGACTCGGATTAGGATTTCCGCTGTGTTTAGTTCCTAATTAGGTTGGTTGTAGATTCGGGTTGTTACAGCAATGGAATCAGCTTCTGATCACACGAACACTTAAGAAATGGTAAAAAAAAAACCAATTTAGGCTTTCGAATTGCTCAATTCTGATGTCCGAGCTCGAAGTTAGGCCCTAATTACGATTTTGTGCCAGATGAGCAAGAAAAAGACGCGAAAAATCAGACTTTAAGGAATTCAGCTTCTAAGCTCACAAACCCCTTAGAAATGGTAAAAAACAAATCAAGCTTTTGAATCGCTCAATTCTGATCTCCGAGCTAGAAGTTAGGCCCAAATTATGATTTTGGGCCTTGATGAGCAGGACACAGACGTGAAAAATTACCCTACAATGAGTTCAGCTTCTTAGCTCACAAACCACTTATAGTGGTAAAAAAAACATTTAAGGCTCTGGAATTGCTCAATTTTGACGTCCGAGATAGGAGTTAGGTCTAACTTACGATGATGGGCCAAGATGAGCATGAAACGGACAAGAAAAATCATACTTAACCGAATTCAGCTTCCGAGCTCACGAACCCATTAGAAATGGTAAAAAAACCGATTCAAGTTTTTGAATTGCTCAATTCTAATGTCCGAGCTAGAAGTTAGGCCCTAATTACGATTTTGGGCTTAGATGAGCAGGAAAAAGACGCGAAAAATTTGACTTCAAGGAATTCAGCTTCTAAGCTCACGAACCCCTTAGAAATGGTAAAAAAAAAACAATTCAAGCTTTTGAATCGCTCAATTCTGATCTCCGAGTTAGAAGTTAGGCCCAAATTACGATTTTGGGCCTTGATGAGTAAGACACAGACGCTAAAAATTAGGCTGCAATGGATTCAGCTTCTGAGCTTACGAACCACTTATAATGGTAAAAAAAAACATTTCAGGCTCTGTAATCGCTCAATTCTGATGTTCGAGATAGGAGTTAGATCCAAATTACGATGTTGGGCCAAGATGAGCATGAAACAGACACGAAAAATCGTACTTTAACGAATTCAGCTTCTGAGCTCACGAACCCCTTAGAAATGTTAAAAAAAACAATTCAAGGTTTTGAATCGCTCAATTCTGATCTCCGAGCTAGAAGTTAGGCCCAAATTACGATTTTGGGCCCTGATGAGCAGGACACAGACGTGAAAATTTAGGCTACAATGAGTTCAGCTTCTGAGCTCACAAACCACTTATAGTGTTAAAAAAAACATTTAAGGCTCTGGAGTTGCTCAATTTTGATGTCCGAGATAAGAGTTAGATCCAAATTACGATGTTGGGCCAAGATGAGCATGAAACGGACACGAAAAATCGTATTTCAACGAATTCAGCTTCCGAGCTCACGAACCCATTAGAAATGGTAAAAATAACCAATTCAAGCTTTTGCATTGCTCAATTTTGATGTCCGAGCTAGAAGTTAGGCCCTAATTACGATTATGGGCTTAGATGAGCAGGAAAAAGAAGCGAAAAATTTGACTTCAAGGAATTCAGCTTCTAAGCTCACGAATCCCTTAGAAATGGTAAAAAAAACAATTCAAGCTTTTGAATCGCTCAATTCTGATCTCCGAGCTAGAAGTTAGGCCCAAATTAGGATTTTGGGCCCTGATGAGCAAGACACAGACGTGAAAATTTAGGCTACAATGAGTTCAGCTTCTGAGCTCACAAACCATTTATAGTGGTAAAAAAAAATATTTAAGGCCCTGGAATTGCACAATTCTGATGTCCGAGATAGGAGTTAGATCCAAATTACGATGTTGGGCCAAGATGAGCATGAAACGGACACGAAAAATAGAACTTCAACGAATTCAGCTTTCGAGCTCACGAACCCACTAGAAATGGTAAAAAAAAACCAATTCAGGCTTTTGAATTGCTCAATTCTGATGTCCGAGCTAGAAGTTAGACCCTAATTACGATTTTGGGCTCAGATGAGCAAGAAAAGGACGCGAAAAATCAGACTTAAAGGAATTCAGCTGCTGAGCTCACGAACCCCCTTAGAAATGGCAAAAAAACCAATTCAAGTTTTTGAATCGCTCAATTCTGATCTCCGAGCTAGAAGTTAGGCCCAAATTACGATTTTGGGCCCTAATGAGCAGGACACAGACGCTAAAAATTTGGCTGCAATGAAATCAGCTTCTGAGCTCACGAACCCTTTAGAAATTGTAAAAAAAAACCAATTCAGGCATTCGAATTGCTCAATTCTGATGTTCGAGCTCGAAGTTAGGCCCTAATTACTATTTTGGGTCAGATGAGCAAGGAAAAGACGCGAAAAATCAGACTTCAAGGAATTCAACTTCTAAGCTCACAAACCCCTTAGAAATGGTAAAAAACAATTCAAGCTTTTTAATCGCTCTATTCTGATCTCCGAGCTAGAAGTTAGGCCCAAATTAGGGATTTGGGCCCTGATGAGCAAGACATAGACGTGAAAAATTAGGCTGTAATGAATTCAGTTTCTGAGCTCTCGAACCACTTATAATGGTAAAAAAAATTCAGGCTTTGAATCGCTCAATTTCTGATGTCCAAGATAGGAGTTAGGTCCAAATTACGATGTTAGGCCAAGATGAGCATGAAACAGACACGAAAAATCAGACTTCAACTAATTCAGCTTCTGATCTCACGAACCCCTTAGAAATGGGAAAAAAACATGTCAGGCTTTGGAATCACTCAATTCTGATGTCTAAGATAGTAGTAGGTCCAAATTACGATGTTGGGCCAAGATGAGCCTCAAACGGACACGAAAAATCGGACTTCAACGAATTCAGCTTATGAGCTCACAAACCCCTTAGAAATGTTAAAAAAACCAATTCAACCTTTTGAATTGCTCAATTCTGATGTCCGAGCTAGAAGTTAGTCCCTAATTACGATTTTGGGCTTTGATGAGCAAGAAAAAGACGCGAAAAATCGGACTTAAAGGAATTCAGCTTCTGAGCTCACGAACCCCCTTAGAAATGGTAAAAAAAACAATACAAGCTTTTGAATCGCTCAATTCCGATCTCCGAGCTAGAAGCTAGGCCCATATTACGATTTTGGGCCCTAATGAGCAGTACACAGACGCTAAAAATTAGGCTGCAATGAATTCAGCTTCTGAGCTCACGAACCCTTTAGAAATGGTAAAAAAAAACCAATTCAGGCTTTCGAATTGCTCAATTCAGATGTCCGAGCTCGAAGATAGGCCCTAATTACGATTTTGGGCCACATGAGCAAGAAAAAGACTCGAAAAATCAGACTTCAAGGAATTCAGCTTCTAAGCTCACAAACCCCTTAGAAATGGTAAAAAACAATTCAAGCTTTTTAATCGCTCTATTCTGATCTCCGAGCTAGAAGTTAGGCCCAAATTAGGGATTTGGGCCCTGATGAGCAAGACATAGACGTGAAAAATTAGGCTGTAATGAATTCAGTTTCTGAGCTCTCGAACCACTTATAATGGTAAAAAAAATTCAGGCTTTGAATCGCTCAATTCTGATGTCCGAGATAGGAGTTAGGTCCAAATTACGATGTTAGGCCAAGATGAGCATGAAACAGACACGAAAAATCAGACTTCAACTAATTCAGCTTCTGATCTCACGAACCCCTTAGAAATGGGAAAAAAACATGTCAGGCTTTGGAATCACTCAATTCTGATGTCTAAGATAGTTGTAGGTCCAAATTACGATGTTGGGCCAAGATGAGCATGAAACGGACACGAAAAATCGGACTTCAACGAATTCAGCTTATTAGCTCACAAACCCCTTAGAAATGTTAAAAAAACCAACTCAGGCTTTTGAATTGCTCAATTCTGATGTCCGAGCTAGAAGTTAGGCCCTAATTACGATTTTGGGCTCAGATGAGCTGGAAAATGACGCGAAAAATCGGACTTAAAGGAATTCAGCTTCTGAGCTCACGAACCCCTTAGAAATGATAAAAAAACCAATTCAAGCTTTTGAATCGCTCAATTTTGATCTCCGAGCTAGAAGTTAGGCCCAAATTAGGATTTTGGGCCCTGATGAGCAAGACACAGACGTGAAAATTTAGGCTACAATGAGTTCAGCTTCTGAGCTCACAAACTATATATAGTGGTAAAAAAAAAATTTAAGGCTCTGGAATTGCACAATTCTGATGTCCGAGATAGGAGTTAGATCTAAATTACGATGTTGGGCCAAGATGAGCATGAAACGGACACAAAAAATCGTACTTCAACGAATTCAGCTTTCGAGCTCACGAACCCATTAGAAATGGTAAAAAAAACCAATTCAGGCTTTTGAATTGCTCAATTCTGATGTCCGAGCTAGAAGTTAGGCCCTAATTACGATTTTAGGCTTAGATGAGCAGGAAAAAGACGTGAAAAACTTGACTTCAAGGAATTCAGCTTCTAAGCTCACGAACCCCTTTGAAATGGTAAAACAAAACAATTCAAGCTTTTGAATCGCTCAATTCTGATCTCCGAGTTAGAAGTTAGGCCCAAATTACGATTTTGGGCCCTGATGAGCAGGTCACAGACGTGAAAAATTAGGCTACAATGAGTTCAGCTTCTGAGCTCACAAACCACTTATAGTGGTAAAAAAAACATTTAAGGCTCTGGAATTGCTCAATTATGATGTCCGAGATAGGACTTAGATCCAAATTACGATGTTGGGCTAAGATAAGCATGAAACGGACACGAAAAATCGGATTTCAACGAATTCAGCTTCCCAGCTCACGAACCTATTAGAAATGGTAAAATAAAACCAATTAAGGCTTTCAATTGCTCAATTCTGATGTCCGAGCTAGAAGTTACGCCCTAATTACGATTTTGGTCATAGATGAGCAGGAAAAAGACGCGAAAAATTTGACTTCAAGGAATTCAGCTTCTAAGCTCACGAACCCCTTAGCAATGGTAAAAAAACAATTCAAGCTTTTGAATCGCTCAATTCTGATCTCCGAGTTAGAAGTGAGGCCTAAATTACGATTTTGGGCCTTGATGAATTGGACACAGACGCTAAAAATTAGGCTGCAATGGATTCAGCTTCTGAGCTGACGAACACTTATAATGGTAAAAAAAACATTTCAGGCTCTGGAATCGCTCAATTCTGATGTCCGAGATAGGAGTTAGATCCAAATTACGATGTTGGGCCAAGATGAGCATGAAACGGACACGAAAAATAGTACTTCAACAAATTCAGCTTCCGAGCTCACGAACCCATTAGAAATTGTAAAAAAAAGCAATTCAAGCTTTTGAATTGCTTAATTCTGATGTTCGAGCTAGAAGTTAGGCCCTAATTACGATTTTGGGCTTAGATGAGCAGGAAAAAGACGCGAAAAATTTGACTTCAAGCAATTCACCTTCAAAGCTCACGAACCCCTTAGAAATAGTAAAAAAAATAACTCAAGCTTTTGAATCGCTCAATTCTGATCTCCGAGTTAGAAGTTAGGCCCAAATTACGATTTTGGGTCGTGATGAGCAGGACACAGACGAACCACTTATAATGGTAAAAAACATTTCTGGCTTTGGAATCGCTTAATTCTTATGTCCGAGATAGGATTTAGGTCCAAATTACGATGTTGGGCCAAAATGAGCATGAAATAGACATGAAAAATCGGACTTCAACAAATTCAACTTCTAAGCTCACGAACCCCTTAGAAATGGTTAAAAATCCAATTCAGGCTTTCGAATTGCTTAATTCTGAAGTTGGAGCTCAAATTAAGGCCCTAATTATGATTTTGGGCCCAGATGAGCAGGAAAAAGACGCGAAAAATCAGACTTCAAGAAATTCAGCTTCTAAGCTCACATACCCCTTAGAAATGGTAAAAAACAATTCAAGCTTTTGAATCGCTCAGTTCTGATCTCCGAGCTAGAAGTTACGCCCAAATTACGATTTTGGGCCCTGATGAGCAGGAAACGGACGTGAAAAATTAGGCTACAATGAGTTCAGTTTCTGAGCTCACAAACCACTTATAGTGGTAAAAAAAACATTTAAGGCTCTGGAATTGCTCAATTTTGATATCCGAGATAGGAGTTAAATTCAAATTACGATGTTAGGCCAAGATGAGCATGAAACGGACACGAAAAATCGTACTTCAACAAATTCAGCTTTCAAGCTCACGAACCCATTAGAAATGGTAAAAAAAACCAATTCATGCTTTTGAATTGCTCAATTCTGATATCCGAGCTAGAAGTTAGGCCCTAATTACGATTTTGGGCTTAGATGAGCAGGAAAAAGACGCGAAAAATTTGACGTCAAGGAATTCAGCTTCTAAGCTCACGAACCCCTTAGAAATGGTAAAAAAAAAATTCAAGCTTTTGAATCGCTCAATTCTGATCTCCGAGTTAGAAGTTAGGCCCAAATTACGATTTTGGGCCCTGATGAGCAGGACACAGACGTCAAAAATTAGGCTATAATGAGTTCAGCATCTGAGCTCACAAACCACTTTTAGTGGTAAAAAAAACATTTAAGGCTCTGGAATTGCTCAATTCTGATGTCCGAGATAGGACTTAGATCCAAATTACGATGTTGGGCAAGATGAGCATGAAACGGACACGAAATATTGGACTTCAACAAATTCAGCTTTCGAGCTCACAAACCTATTAGAAATGGTAAAAAAAAAAACCAATTCAAGATTTTGAATTGCTCAATTCTGATGTCCGAGCTAGAACTTAGGCCTTAATTACGATTTTGGGCTTAGATGAGCAGGAAAAAGACGCGAAAAATTTGACTTCAAGGAATTCAGCTTCTAAGCTCACGAACCCCTTAGAAATGGTTAAAAAAAAAACAATTCAAGCTTTTGAATCGCTCAATTCTGATCTCCGAGTTAGAAGTTAGGCCCAAATTACGGTTTTGGGCCTTGATGAGCAGGACACAGTTGCTAAAAATTAGGCTGTAATGGATTCAGCTTCTGAGCTGACGAACCACTTATAATGGTTATAAAAACATTTCAGGCTCTAGAATCGCTCAATTCTGATGTCCGAGATAGGAGTTAGATCCAAATTACGATGTTGGGCCAAGATGAGCATGAAACGGACACGAAAAATCAGACTAAAACGAATTCAGCTTCTGAGCTCACGAACCCTTTAGAAATGGTAGAAAAAAACCAATTCAGGCTTGCGAATTGCTCAATTCTGATGTCCGAGCTCGAAGTTAGGCCCTAATTACGATTTTGGGCCAGATGAGCAACAAAAAGACGCGAAAAATCAGAACTCAAGGAATTCAGCTTCTAAGCTCACAAACCCCTTAGAAATGGTAAAAAACAATTCAAGCTTTTGAATCGCTCAGTTCTGATCTCCGAGCTAGAAGTGAGGCCGAAATTACGATTTTGGGCCCTGATAAGCAGGAAACAGACGTGAAAAATTAGGCTACAATGAGTTCAGCTTCTGAGGTCACAAACCACTTATAGTGGTAAAAAAAAACATTTAAGGCTCTGGAATTGGTCAATTTTGATGTCCGAGATAGGAGTTAGATCCAAATTACGATGTTGGGCCAAGATGAGCGTGAAACGGACACGAAAAATCGTACTTCAACGAATTCAGCTTTCGAGCTCACGAACCCATTAGAAATGGTAAAAAAACCAATTCATGCTTTTGAATTGCTCAATTCTGATGTCTGAGCTAGACGTTAGGCCCTACTTATGATTTTGGGCTTAGATGAGCAGGAAAAAGACGCGAAAAATTTGACTTCAAGGAATTCAGCTTCTAAGCTCACGAACCCCTTACAAATGGTAAAATAAACAATTCAAGCTTTTGAATCACTCAATTCAGATCTCCGAGTTAGAAGTTAGGCCCAAAGTACGATTTTGGGCCCTGATGAGTAGGACACCGACGTGAAAAAATTAGGCTACAATGAGTTCAACTTATGAGCTCATAAACCACTTATAGTGGTAAAAAAAAACTTTTAAGGCTCTGGAATTGCTCAATTCTGATGTCCGAGATAGGACTTAGTTCCAAATTACGATATTGGGCCAAGATGAACTTGAAACAGACACGAAAAATCCGACTTCAACGAATTCAGCTTCCGAGCTCATGAACCTATTAGAAATGGTAAAAAAAACCAATTAAGGCTTTTCAATTGCTCAATTCGGATGTCTGAGCTAGAAGTTAGGCCATAATTACGATTTTGGTCTTAGCTGAGCAAGAAAAAGACGCGAAAAATTTGACTTCAAGGAATTCAGCTTCTAAGCTCACGAACCCCTTAGAAATGGTAAAAAAAAACAATTCAAGCTTTTGCATCGCTCAATTCTGATCTCCGAGTTAGAAGTTGACCCAAATTACGATTTTGGGCCCTGATGAGTTGGTCACAGACGCTAAAAATTAGGCTGCAATTGATTCAGCTTCTGAGCTGACGAACCACTTATAATGGTAAAAAAAACATTTCAGGCTCTGGAATCGTTCAATTCTGATATCCGAGATAGGAGTTAGATGCAAATTACGATGTTGGGCCAAGATGAGCATGAAACGGACACGAAAAATCGTACTTCAATGAATTCAGCTTTCGAGGTCACGAACCCATTAGAAATGGTAAAAAAACCAATTCAAGCTTTTGAATTGCGCAATTCTGATGTCTGAGCTAGACGTTAGGCCCTACTTATGATTTTGGGCTTAGATGAGCAGGAAAAAGACGCGAAAAATTTGACTTCAAGGAATTCAGCTTCTAAGCTCACGAACCCCTTAAAAATGGTAAAAAAAACAATTCAAGCTTTTGAATCACTCAATTCTGATCTCCGAGTTAGAAGTTAGGCCCAAATTACGATTTTGGGCCCTGATGAGCAGGACACATATGTGAAAAATTAGGCTACAGTGAGTTCAGCTTCTGAGGTCACAAACCACTTATAGTGGTAAAAAAAAACATTTAAGGCTCTGTGATTGCTCAATTTTGATGTCCGAGATAGGAGTTAGATCCAAATTACGATGTTGGGCCAAGATGAGCATGAAACGGACACGAAAAATCGTACTTCAACGAATTCAGCTTCCGAGCTCAAGAACCCCTTAGAAATGGTAAAGAAACAAATTCAGGCTTTTGAATTGCTCAATTCTCATGTCCAAGCTAGAAGTTAGGCCCTAATTACGAGTTTGGGCTCAGATGAGCAGGAAAAAGACGCGAAAAATCGGACTTCAAGGAATTCAGCTTCTGAGCTCACGAACCCGTTAGAATTGGTAAAAAAACCAATTCAAGCTTTTGAATCGCTCAATTTTGATCTCCGAGCTAGAAGTTAAGCCCAAATTACGATTTGGGGCCCTGATGAGTAGGACACAGACGTGAAAAACTAGGCTGCAATGAATTCAACTTCTTAGCTCTCGAACGACTTATTATGGTAAAAAATAAATTTCAGGCTTTAGAATCGCTCAATTCTGATGTCCGAGATAAGAGTTAGGTCCAAATTACGATGTTGGGCCAAGATAAGCATGAAACAAACACGAAAAATCGAACTTCAACGAATTCAGCTTCTCAGCTCACGAACCCCTTAGAAATGGAATAAAACATTTCAGGCTTTGGAATTGCTCAATTCTGATGTCCGATATAGGAGTAAGCTCCAAATTACGATGTTGGGCCATGATGAGCATGAAACAGACACGAAAAATCGGACTTCAACGAATTTAGCTTCTGAGCTTACGGACCACTTAGAAATGGGAAAAAACATGTCAGGCTTTGGAATCGCTAAATTCTGATGTCCGAGATAGGAGTTAGGTCCAAATTACGATGTTGGGCCAAGATGAGCATGAAATAGACACGAAAAATCGGACATCAACGAATTCTGCTTCTGAGCTCATGAACCCTTTAGAAATGGAAAAAAACCAATTCAGGCTTTTGAATTGCTAAATTCTGACGTCCGAGCTAGAAGTTAGGCCCTAATTACGATTTTTGGCCCAGATGAGCAGGTAAAAGACGCGAAAAATAAGACTTCAAGGAATTCAGCTTCTAAGCTCACGAAACGCCTACAAATGGTAAAAAAATAATTCAAGCTTTTGAATAGGTCAATTCTGATCTCCGAGATAGAAGTTAGGCCCAAATTATGATTTTGGGCCCTGATGAGCAGGACACAGACGTGAAAAATTAGGCTGCAATGAATTCAGCTTCTGAGCTCACAACCCACTTATAATGGTAAAACAACATTTCAGGCTTTGGAACCGCTCAATTCAGATGTCCGAGATATGAGTTAGGTCCAAATTACGATGTTGGGCCAAAATGAGCATGAAACAGACACGAAAAATCAGACTTCAACGAATTCAGCTTCTGAGCACACGAACCCCTTAGAAATGGGATAAAACATGTCAGGCTTTGGAATCGCTCAATTCTGATGTCCGAGATAGGAGTTAGGTCGAAATTACGATGTTGGGCCAAGATGAGCATGAAACAGACACGAAAAATCGGACTTCAACGAATTCAGCTTCTGAGCTCATGAACCCCTTAGAAATGGTAAAAAAAAAAATTCAGGCTTTTGAATTGCTCAATTCTGATGTCCGACCTTTTGAACCCCTAATTACGATTCTGGGCCCAGATGAGCAGGATACAGACGTGAAAAATTTGACTGCAATGAATTCAGCTTTTGCGCTCTCAACCCACTTATAATGGTAAAAAAACATTTCAGGCTTTGAATCGCTCAATTATGATGTCCGAGATAGGAGTTAGATCCAAATTACGATATTGGGCCAAGATGAGCATGAAACACACACGAAAAATCGGATTTCAACGAATTCAGCTTCTGAGCTCACGAACCCCTTAGTAATGGTAAAAAAACAAATTCAGGCCTTTGAATTGCTCAATTCTGATGTCCGAGCTAGAAGTTAGGCCCTAATTACGATTTTGGGCTCGGATGAGCAGGAAAAGACGCGAAAAATCGGACATCAAGGAATTCAGCTTCTGAGCTCACGAACCCCTTAGAAATGGTAAAAAAAAATTCAAGCTTTTGTATCGCTCAATTCTGATCTCAAAGCTAGAAGTTAAGCGAAAATTATGATTTTGGGACATGATGAGCAGGACACAGACGCTAAAAATTAGGCTGCAATGAATTCAGCTTCTGAGCTCATGAACCACTTATAATGGTAAAAAAAACATTTCAGGCTTTGGAATCGCTCAATTCTTTTGTCCGAGATAGGATTTAGGTCCAAATTACGATGTTTTGCCAAGATAAGCATGAAACAGACACGAAAAATCGGACTTCAGCGAATTCAGCTTCTGAGCTCACGAACCCTTTAGAAATGGTAAAAAAACCAATTCAGGCTATTGAATTGCTCAATTGTGATGTCCGAGCTCGAAGTTAGGCCCTAATTACGATTTTGGGCCAGATGAGCAGGTAAAAGACGCGAAAAATCGGACTTCAAGGAATTCAGTTTCTAAGCTCACGAAACGCTTAGAAATGGTAAAAAAAATAATTCAAGCTTTTGAATCGCTCAATTCTGATCTCCGAGCTAGAAGTTAGGTCCAAATTACGATATTGGGCCAAGATGAACATGAAACAGACACGAAAAATCGGATTTCAACGAATTCAGCTTCTGAACTCACGAACCCCTTAGAAATGGTAAAAAACAAATTCAAGCTTTTGAATCGCTCAATTCTGATCTCCGAGCTAGAAGTTAAGCGCAAATTACGATGTCGGGACCTGATAAGCAGGACACAAACGCTAAAAATTATGCTGCAATGAATTCATCTTCTGAGCTCATAAACCACTTATAATGGTAAAAAAAACATTTCAGGCTTTGGAATCGCTTAATTCTTATGTCCCAGATAGGACTTAGGTCCAAATTACGATGATGGGCCAAGATAAGCATGAAACAAACACGAAAAATCGGACTTCAGTGAATTCAGCTTTTGAGCTCACGAACCCCTTAGAAATAGTAAAAAAAACCAATTCAGGCTATTGAATTGCTTAATTCTGATGTCCGAGCTCGAAGTTACGCCCTAATTACGATTTCGGGCCAAGATGAGCAGGAAAAAGACGCGAAAAATCATACTTCAAGGAATTAAGCTTCTAAGCTCACAAATCCCTTAGAAATGGTGAAAAACAATTCAAGCTTTTGAATCGCTCAATTCTGATCTCTGAGCTAGATGTTAGGCCCAAATTACGAATTGGGCCTTGATGAGCAGGACACAGACGTAAAAAATTAGGCTGCAATGAATTCAACTTCTGAGCTCTCGAACCACTTATAATGGTAAAAAATAAATTTCAAGCTTCAGAATCGCTCAATTCTGATGTCTGATATAGGAGTAAGGTCCAAATTACGATGTTGGGCCATGATGAGCATGAAAAAGACACGAAAAATCGGACTTCAATGATTTCAGCTTCGGAGCTCACGAACCACTTACAAATGGGAAAAAAACATGTCAGGCTTTGGAATCGCTCAATTCTGATATCCGAGATACGAGTTAGGTCAAAATTACGATGTTGGGCCAAGATGAGCATGAAATAGACACGAAAAATCGGAAATCAACGAATTCAGCTTCTGAGCTCATGAACCCTTTTAGAAATGGTAAAAAACCAATTCAGGCTTTTGAATTGCTCAATCCTGATGTCCGAGCTATAAGTTAGGCCCTAATTACGATATTGGGACCCAGATGCGATGGTAAAAATGGCGAAAAATCGGACTTCAATGAATTTAGGTTCTAAGCTCACGAAACGCTTAGAAATGGTAAAAAAAATAATTCAAGCTTTTGAATCGCTCAATATTTATCTCCAAGCTATAAGTTAGGCCCAAATTACGATTTTGGGCCCTGATGAGCAGGATACAGACGTGAAAAATTAGGCTGCAATGAATTCAGCTTCTGAGCTCATAAACCACTTATAATGGTAAAAAAACATTTCATGCTTTGAATTGCTCAATTCTGATGTTCGAGATATGAGTTAGGTCCAAATTACGATATTGGGCCAAGATGAGCATGAAACAAACACAAAAAATCGGACTTCAACGAATTCAACTTCTCAGCTCACGGACCCCTTAGAAATGGGATAAAACATGTCAGGCTTTGAAATTGCTCAATTCTGATGTCCGATATAGGAGTAAGCTCCAAATTACGATGATGCGCCAAGATGAGCATGAAACAGACAAGAAAAATCTGACTTCAACGAATTCAGCTCATGAGCTTATGGACCACTTAGAAATGGGAAAAAAACATGTCAGGCTTTGGAATCGCTAAATTCTGATGTCCGAGATAGAAGTTAGGTCCAAATTACGATGTTGGGCCAAGATGAGCATGAAATAGACACGAAAAATCGGACATCAACGAATTCAGCTTTTGAGCTCATGAACCCTTTAGAAATGGTAAAAAACCAATTCAGGATTTTGAATTGTTCAATTCTGATGTCCGAGCTAGAAGTTAGGCCCCAATTACGATTTTGGGCCCAGATGAGCAGGTAAAAGATGCGAAAAATCGGACTTCAAGGAATTCAGCTTCTAAGCTCACGAAACGCTTAGAAATGGTAAAAAAAAATAATTCAAGCTTTTGAATAGCTCAATTCTGATCTCCGAGCTAGAAGTTAGGCCCATATTACGATTTTGGGCCCTGATGAGCAGGACACAGACGTGAAAAATTAGGCTGCATTCAGCTTCGGAGCTCATAAACCACTTATAATGGTAAAACAACATTTCAGGCTTCGAAATTGCTCAATTCTGATGTCCGAGATATGAGTTAGGTCCAAATTACGATGTTGGGCCAAAATGGGCATGAAACAGACACAAAAAATCAGACTTCAGCGAATTCAGCTTCTGAGCTCACGAACCCCTTAGAAATGGAATAAAACATGTCAGGCTTTGGAATCGCTCAATTCTGATGTCCGATATAGGAGTAAGGTCCAAGTTACGATGTTGGGCCAATATGAGCATGAAAGAGACACGAAAAATCGGACTTCAACGAATTCAGCTACTGAGTTCATGAACCCCTTAGAAATGGTAAAAAACAAATTCAGGCTTTTGAATTGCTCAATTCTGATGTCCGAGCTAGAAGTTAGGCCCTAATTACTATTTTGGGCCTAGATGAGCAGGTAAAAGACGCAAAAAATCGGACTTCAAGGAATTCAGCTTCTAAGCTCACGAAACGCCTAGAAAGGGTAAAAAAAATAATTCAAGCTTTTGAATAACTGAATTCTGATCTCCGAGCTAGAAGTTAGGCCCAAATTACGATTTTGGGCCCTGATGAGTAGGACACATACGTGAAAAATTAGGCTGCAATGAATTCAGCTTCTGAGCTCACAAACCACTTATAATGGTAAAAAAATATTTCAGGCTTTGGACTCGCTTAATTCTGATGTCTGAGATAGGAGTTAGGTCCAAATTATGATGTTGGACCAAAATGAGCAGGACACAGACGTGAAAAATTAGGCTACAATGAATTCAGCATCTGAGTTCATAAACCACTTATAATAGTAAAAAAACATTCCAGGCTTTGAATCGCTCAATTCTGATGTCCCAGATAGGAGTTAGGTCCAAATTACGATATTGGGTCAAGATGAGCATGAAACAGACACGAAAAATCGGAATTCAACGTATTCAGCTTCTGAGCTCACGAACCCCTTAGAAATGGTCAAAAACAAATTCAGGCTTTTGAATTGCTCAATTTTGATGCCCGAGCTAGAAGTTAAGCCCTAATTACGATTTTGGGACCTGATAAGCATGAAACAAACACGAAAAATCGGACTTCAGCGAATTCAGCTTCTGTGCTCACAAACCCCTTAGAAATGGGATAAAACATGTCAAGCTTTGGAATTGCTCAATTCTGATATCCGATATAGGAGTAAGGTCCAAATTACGATGTTGGGCCAAGATGAGCATGAAACAGACACGAAAAATCGGACTTCAACGAATTCAGCTTCTGAGCTTACGGACCACTTAGAAATGGGAAAAAAACATGTCAGGCTTTGGAATCGCTAAATTCTGATGTCCGAGATAGGAGTTAGGTCCAAATTACGATGTTGGGCCAAGATGAGCATGAAATAGACACGAAAAATCGGACATCAACGAATTCAGCTTCTGAGCTCATGAACACTTTAGAAATGGTAAAAAACAAATTCAGGCTTTTGAATTACTCAATTCTGAGGTCCGAGCTAGAAGTTAGGCCCTAATTACGATTTTGGGCCCAGATGAGCAGGTAAAAGACGCGAAAAATGCGACTTCAAGGAATTCAACTTCTAAGCTCATGAAATGCCTAGAAATTCAAGAAAAAGTAATTCAATCTTTTGAATCGCTCAATTCTGATCTCCGAGCTAGAAGTTAGGCCCAAATTACGATTTTGAGCCCTGATGAGCACGACACAGACGTGAAAAATTAGGCTGCAATGAATTCAGCTTCTGAGCTCATAAACCACTTATAATGGTAAAAAAAACATTTCAGGCTTTTAATCGCTCAATTCTGATGCCCGAGACAGGAGTTAGGTCCAAATTACGATATTGGGCCAAGATGAGCATGAAACAGACGCGAAAAATCAGACTTCCAGGAATTAAGCTTCTGAGCTCACGAATCCCTTAGAAATGGTAAAAAACAAATTCAGGCTTTTGAATTGCTCAATTCTGATGTCCGAGCTAGAAGTTAGGCCCTAATTATGATTTTGGGTTCAGATGAGCAGGAAAAAGACGCGAAAAATCGGACATCAAGGAATTCAGCTTCTGAGCTCACGAACCCCTTAGAAATGGTAAAAAAACCAATTCAAGCTTTTCAATCGCTTAATTCTGATGTCCGAGATAAGAGTTATGTCCAAATTACGATGTTGGGCCAAAATGAGCAGGACACAGACGTGAAAAATTAGGCTACAATGAATTCAGTTTCAGAGCTCATAAACCACTTATAATCGTAAAAAAACATTTCAGACATTGAATCGCTCAATTCTGATGTCCGAGATAGATGTTAGGTCCAAATTACAATTTTGGGCCCATATGAGCAGGAAAAAGACGCGAAAAATTAGACTTCAAGGAATTCAACTTCTAAGCTCTCAAATCCCTTAGAAATGGTAAAAAACAATTCAAGCTTTTGAATCGCTCAATTCTGATCTCCGAGATAGAAGTTAGGCCCAAATTACGATTTGGGGCCCTGATGAGCAGGACACAGATGTTAAAAACTAGGCTGCAATGAATTCAACTTCTGAGCTCTCGAACCACTTATAATGGTAAAAAATAAATTTCAGGCATTTGAATCGCTCAATTCTGATGTCCGAGATAGGAGTTAGGTCCAAATTACGATGTTGGGCCAAGATAAGCATGAAACAGACACGAAAAATCGGACTTCAACGAATTCAGTTTCTGAGCTCACGAACCCCTTAGAAATGGGATAAAACATGTCAGGCTTTGGAATCGCTCAATTCTGATGTCCGATATAGGAGTAAGGTCCAAATTACGATGTTGGGCCAAGATGAGCATGAAACAGACACAAAAAATCGGACTTCAACGAATTCAGCTTCTGAGCTCACGAACCACATAGAAATGGGAAAAAAACATGTCAGGCTTTGGAATCGCTAAATTCTGATGTCCGAGATAGGAGTTAGGTCCAAATTACGATGTTGGGCCAAGATGAGCATGAAATAGACACGAAAAATCGGACATCAACGAATTCAGCTTCTGAGCACATGAACCCTTTAGAAAAGGTAAAAAACCAATTCAAGGTTTTGAATTGCTCAAATATGATGTCCGAGTTAGAAGTTAGGCCCTAATTACGATTTTGGGCCTAGATGAGCAGGCAAAAGACGCGAAAAATTAGACTTCAAGGAATTCAGCTTCTAAGCTCACGAAACGCCTAGAAATGGTACAAAAAATAATTCAAGCTTTCGAATCGCTCAATTCTGATCTCCGAGCTAGAAGTTAGGCCCAAATTACGATTTTGGGCCCTGATGAGCAGGTCTCAGACGTGAAAAATTTGGCTGCAATGAATTCAGCTTATGAGCTCACAAACCACTTATAATGCTAAAACAACATTTCAGGCTTTGGAATCGCTCAATTCTAATGTCCGAGATATGAGTTAGGTCCGAATTACGATGTTGGGCCAGAATGAGCATGAAACAGACACGAAAAATCAGACTTCAACGAATTCGGCTTCTGAGCTCACGAACCCCTTAGAAATGGGATAAAACATGTCAGGCTTTGGAATCGCTCAATTCTGATGTCCGATATAGGAGTAAGGTCCAAATTACGATGTTGGGCCAAGATGAGCATGAAACAGACACGAAAAATCGGACTTCAACGAATTCAGCTTCTGAGCTCATGACCTCTTAGAAATGGTAAAAAAGCAAATTCAGGCTTTTGAATTGCTCAATTCTGATGTCCGAGCTAGAAGTTAGGCCCTAAATACGATTTTGGGCCCAGATGAGCAGGACACAGACGTGAAAAATTAGGCTGCAATGAATTCAGCTTCTGAGCTCACAAACCACTTATAATGGTAAAAAAACATTTCAGGCTTTGAAATCGCTTAATTATGATGTCCGAGATAGGAGTTAGGTCCAAATTACGATGTTGGGCCAAAATGAGCAGGACATAGACGTGAAAAATTAGGCTACAATGAATTCAGCTTCTGAGCTCATAAACCACTTATAATGGTAAAAAAACATTTCAGGCTTTGAATCACTCAATTTTTATGTCCGATATAGGAGTAAGGTCCAAATTACGATGTTGGGCCAAGATGAGCATGAAAGAGACATGAAAAATCGGACTTCAACGAATTCAGCTTTTGAGCTCACGAACCCCTTATAAATGGTAAAAAAAAACCAATTCAAGCTTTTGAATCGCTCAATTCTGATCTCCGAGCTAAAAGTTAAGCGCAAATTACGATTTTGGGACCTGATGAGCAGGACACAGAAGCTAAAAATAGGCTGCAATGAATTCAGCTTCTGAGCTCATGAGCCACTTATAATGGTAAAAAAAACATTTCAGGCTTTGGAATCGCTCAATTCGTATGTCCGAGATAGGGCTTAGGTCCAAATTACGATGTTCGATCAAGATAAGCATGAAACAAACACGAAAAATCGGACTTCAGCGAATTCAGCTTCTGAGCTCACGAACCCCTTAGAAATGGTAAGAAAAACCAATTCAGGCTATTGAATTGCTCAAGTTTGATGTCAGAGCTCGAAGTTAGGCCCTAATTACGATTTTGGGCCCATAAGAGCAGGAAAAAGACGCGAATAATCAGACTTTAAGGAATTCAGCTTCTAAGCTCACAAATCCCTTAGAAATGAAAAAAATAATTCAAGCTTTTGAATCGCTCAATTCTGATCTCCGAGCTAGAAGTTAGGCCCAAATTACGATTTAGGGCCCTGATAAGCAGGACACAGACGTGGAAAATTAGGCTGCAATGAATTCATCTTCTGAGCCCTCGAACCACTTATAATGAGCAAATGAATTCAGCTTCTGAGCTGATGAACCACTTATAATGGTAAAAAAAAACATTTCAGGCTTTGGAATCGCTCAATTCGTATGTCCGAGATAGGACTTAGGTCCAAATTACGATGTTGGGTCAAGATAAGCATGAAACAAACACGAAAAATCGGACTTCGCGAATTCAGCTTCTGAGCTCACGAACCCCTTAGAAATGGTAAGAAAAACCAATTCAGGCTATTGAATTGCTCAAGTCTGATGTCAGAGCTCGAAGTTAGGCCCTAATTACGATTTTGGGCCCATAAGAGCAGGAAAAAGACGCGAATAATCAGACTTCAAGGAATTCAGCTTCTAAGCTCACAAATCCCTTAGAAATGGTAAAAAACAATTCAAGCTTTTGAATCGCTCAATTCTGACGTCCGAGATAGGAGTTAGGTCCGAATTACGATGTCGGGCCATGATAAGCATGAAACAGACGCGAAAAATCGGACATTAACGAATTCAGCTTATGAACTCACGAACCCCTTAGAAATGGGATAAAACATGTCAGGCTTTGGAATTGCTCAATTCTGATGTCCGATATAAGAGTAAGGTCCAAATTATGATGTTAGGCCAAGATGAGCATGAAACAGACACAAAAAATGGGACTTCAACGAATTCAGCTTCTGAGCTCACGAACCCCGTAGAAATGGGATAAAAGATGTCAGGCTTTGGAATCGCTCAATTCTGATGTCCGATATAGGAGTAGGGTCCAAATTACGATGTTGGGCCAAGATGAGCATGAAACAGACATGAAAAATCGGACTTCAACGAATTCAGCTTTTGAGCTCACGAACCCCATAGAATGGTAAAAAAGCAAATTCAGGCTTTTGAATTGCTCGATTCTGATGACCAAGCTAGAAGTTAGGCCCAAATTACGATTTTGAGCCTAGATGAGCAGGACACAGACGTGAGAAATTAAACTGCAATGAATTCAGCTTCTGAGCTCACAAACTACTTATAATGGTAAAAAAAACATTTCAGGCTTTGGAATCGCTTAATTCCGAAGTCCGAGATAGGAGTTAGGTCCAAATTACGATGTTGGGCCAAAATGAGCAGGACACAGACGTGAAAAATTAGGCTGCAATGAATTCAGCTTTCGAGCTCACAAACCACTTATAATTGTAAAACAACATTTCAGGCTTTGAATCGCTTAATTCTGATGTCCGAGATACGAGTTTGGTCCAAATTACGATGTTGGGCCTACATGAACATGAAACAGACATGAAAACGGACTTCAACGAATTCATCTTTTGAGCTCACAAACCCCTTAAAAATGGTAAAAATACAAATTCTGGCTTTTGAATTGCTCAATTTTGATGTCCGAGCTAGAAGTTAGGCCCTAATTACGATTTGGGCTCCGATGAGCAGGAAAAAGACGCGAAAAATTGGACTTCAAGGAATTCAGCTTCTAACTCAAAAATCCCTTAGAAATGGTAAAAAATAATTCAAGCTTTTGAATCGCTCAATTCTGATCTCCGAGATAGAAGTTAGGCCCAAATTACGATTTGGGGCCCTGATGAGCAGGACACAGATGTGAAAAATTAGGCTGCAATGAATTCAACTTCTGAGCTCTCGAACCACTTATAATGGTAAAAAATAAATTTCAGGCTTTAGAATCGCTCAATGCTGATGTCCGAGATAGGAGTTAGGTCCAAATTACGATGTTGGGCCAAGATAAGAATGAAACAGACACGAAAAATCGGACTTCAACGAATTCAGCTTCGTAGCTCACGAACCCCTTAGAAATGGGATAAACTATGTCAGGCTTTGGAATCGGTCTAATCTGATGTCCGATATAGGAGTAAGGTCCAAATTACGATGTTGGGCCAAGATGAGCATGAAACAGACACAAAAAATCGAACTTCAACGAATTCAGCTTCTGAGCTCACGAACCACTTAGAAATGGGAAAAAAAATGTCAGGCTTTGGAATCGCTAAATTCTGATGTCCGAGATAGGAGTTAGGTCCAAATTACGATGTTGGGCCAAGATGAGCAGGACACAGACCTGAAAAATTAGGCTACAATGAATTCAGCTTCTGAGCTCATAAACCACTTATAGTGGTAAAAAAACATTTCAGGCTTTGAATCGCTCAATTCTGATGTCAGAGATAAGAGTTAGGTCCAAATTACGATATTGAGCCAAGATGAGCATGAAACAGACACGAAAAATCGGAATTCAACGTACTCAGCTTCTGAGCTCACGAACCCCTTAGAAATGGTAAAAAACAAATTCAGGCTTTTGAATTGCTCAATTCTGATGTCCGAGCTAGAAGTTAGGCCCTAATTACGATTTTGGGCTCAGATGAGCAGGAAAAAGACGCGAAAATCGGACTTCAAGGAATTCAGCTTCTGAGCTCACGAACCCCTTAGAATTGGTAAAAAAAACCAATTCAAGCTTTTGAATCGCTCAATTCTGATCTCCGAGCTAAAAGTTAAGCGCAAATTACGATTTTGGGACCTGATGAGCAGGACACAGAAGCTAAAAATTAGGCTGCAATGAATTCAGCTTCTGAGCTCATGAACCACTTATAATGGTAAAAAAAACATTTCAGGCTTTGGAATCGCTCAATTCGTATGTCCGAGATAGGACTTAGGTCCAAATTACGATGTTGGGTCAAGATAAGCATGAAACAAACACGAAAAATCGGACTTCAGCGAATTCAGCTTCTGAGCTTATGAACCCCTTAGAAATGGTAAGAAAAACCAATTCAGGCTATTGAATTGCTCAAGTCTGATGTCAGAGCTCGAAGTTAGGCCCTAATTACGATTTAGGGCCCATAAGAGCAGGAAAAAGACGCGAATAATCAGACTTCAAGGAATTCAGCTTCTAAGCTCACAAATCCCTTAGAAATGAAAAAAACAATTGAAGCTTTTGAATTGCTCAATTCTGATCTCCGAGCTAGAAGTTAGGCCCAAATTACGATTTAGGGCCCTGATAAGCAGGACACCGACGTGGAAAATTAGGCTGCAATGAATTCAACTTCTGAGCCCTCGAACCACTTATAATGGTAAAAAATAAATTTCAGGCTTTAGAATCGCTCAATTCTGATGTCCGAGATAGGAGTTAGGTCCGAATTACGATGTTGGGCCAAGATAAGCATGAAACAGACACAAAAAATCGGACATCAACGAATTCAGCTTCGAAGCTCACGAGCCCCTTAGAAATGGGATAAAACATGTTAGGCTTTGGAATTGCTCAATTCTGATGTCCGATATAGGAGTAAGGTCCAAATTATGATGTTAGGCCAAGATGAGCATGAAACAGACACAAAAAATGGGACTTCAACGAATTCAGCTTCTGAGCTTACGAACCACTTAGAAATGGGAAAAAAACATGTCAGGCTTTGGAATCGCTCAATTCTGATGTCCGAGATAGGAGTTAAGTCCAAATTACGATGTTGGGCCAAGATGAGCATGAAACAGACACGAAAAATCGGACTTCAACGAATTCAGCTTCTGAGCTCACGAACCCCTTAGAAATGGTAAAAAAAAAACCAATTCAGGCTTTTGAATTGCTCAATTATGATGTCAGAGCTAGAAGTTAGGCCCTAATTACGATTTTAGGCCCAGATGAGCAGGTAAAAGACGCGAAAAATTGGACTTCAACGAATTCGGCTTCTAAGCTCACGAAACGCTTAGAATTGGTAAAAAAAATAATTCAAGCTTTTGAATCGCTCAATTCTAATCTCCGAGCTAGAAGTTAGGCCCAAATTACAATTTAGGGCCTTGATAAGCAGGACACAGACGTGGAAAATTAGGCTGCAATGAATTCAACTTCTGAGCTTACAAACCACTTATAATGGTAAAACCACATTTCAGGCTTTGGAATCGCTCAATTCTGATGTCCGAGATAGGAGTTAGGTCCAAATTACGATGTAGGGCCAAAATGACCATGAAACAGACACGAAAAATCGGACTTCAACGAATTCAGCTTCTGAGCTCACGAACCCCGTAGAAATGGGATAAAAGATGTCAGGCTTTGGAATCGCTCAATTCGGATGTCCGATATAGGAGTAAGGTCCAAATTACGATGGTGGGCCAAGATGAGCATGAAACAGACATGAAAAATCGGACTTCAACGAATTCAACTTTTGAGCTCACGAACCCCTTAGAAATGGTAAAAAAGCAAATTCAGGCTTTTGAATTGCTCGATTCTGATGTCCAAGCTAGAAGTTAGGCCCAAATTACGATTTTGAGCCCAAATGAGCAGGACACAGACGTGAAAAAATAAACTGCAATGAATTCAGCTTCTGAGCTCACAAACTACTTATAATGGTAAAAAAACATTTCAGGCTTTGGAATCGCTTAATTCCGATGTCCGAGATATGAGTTAGGTCCAAACTACGATGTTGGGCCAAAATGAGCAGGACACAGACGTGAAAAATTAGGCTGCAATGAATTCAGCTTTCGAGCTCACAAACCACTTATAATGGTAAAACAACATTTCAGGCTTTGAATCGCTCAATTCTGATGTCCGAGATACGAGTTTGTTCCAAATTACGATGTTGGGCCTACATGAACATGAAACATACATGAAAACGGACTTCAACGAATTCAGCTTTTGAGCTCAGAAACCCCTTAAAAATGGTAAAAATACAAATTCTGGCTTTTGAATTGCTCAATTTTGATGTCCGAGCTAGAAGTTAGGCCCTAATTACGATTTTGGGCTCCGATAAGCAGGAAAAAGAAGCGAAAAATTGGACTTCAAGGAATTCAGCTTCTGAGCTCACAAATCCCTTAGGAATGGTAAAAAATAATTCAAGCTTTTGAATCGCTCAATTCTGATGTCCGAGATAGGTGTTAGGTCCAAATTACGATGTTGGGCCAAGATAAGAATGAAACAGACACGAAAAATCGGACTTCAACGAATTCAGCTTCGGAGCTCACGAACCCCTTAGAAATGGGATAAAACATGTCAGGCTTTGGAATCGCTCTATTCTGATGTCCGATATAAGAGTAAGGTCCAAATTACAATGTTGGGCCAAGATGAGCATGAAACAGACACAAAAAATCAGACTTCAACGAATTCAACTTCTGAGCTGAAAAATTAGGCTACAATGAATTCAGCTTCTGAGCTCATAAACCACTTATAATGGTAAAAAAACATTTCAGGCTTTGAATCGCTCAATTCTGATGTCCGAGATAAGAGTTAGGTCCAAATTACGATATTGAGCCAAGATGAGCATGAAACAGACACGAAAAATCGGAATTCAATGTACTCAGCTTCTGAGCTCACGAACCCCTTAGAAATGGTAAAAAACAAATTCAGGCTTTTGAATTGCTCAATTCTGATGTCCGAGCTAGAAGTTAGGCCCTAATTACGATTTTGGGCTCAGATGAGCAAGAAAAAGACGCGAAAAATCGGACTTCAAGGAATTCAGCTTCTGAGCTCACGAACCCCTTAGAAATGGTAAAAAAAACCAATTCAAGCTTTTGAATAGCTCAATTCTGATATCCGAGCTAAAAGTTAAGCGCAAATTACGATTTTGGGACGTGATGAGCAGGACACAGAAGCTAAAAATTAGGCTGCAATGAATTCAGCTTCTGAGCTCATGAACACTTATAATGGTAAAAAAAACATTTCAGGCTTTGGAATCGCTCAATTCGTATGTCCGAGATAGGAGTTAGGTCCAAATTACGATGTTGGGTCAAGATAAGCATGATACAAACACGAAAAATCGGACTTCAGCGAATTCAGCTTCTGAGCTCACGAACCCCTTAGAAATGGTAAGAAAAACCAATTCAGGCTATTGAATTGCTCAAGTCTGATGTCAGAGCTCGAAGTTAGGCCCTAATTACGATTTTGGGCCCATAAGAGCAGGAAAAAGACGCGAATAATCAGACTTCAAAATATTCAGCTTCTAAGCTCACAAATCCCTTAGAAATCGTAAAAAACAATTCAAGCTTTTGAATCGCTCAATTCTGATCTCCGAGCTAGAAGTTAGGCCCAAATTACGATTTAGGGCCCTGATGAGCATGACACAGACATGAAAAATTAGGCTGCAATGAATTCAACTTCTGAGCCCTCGAACCACTTATAATGGTAAAAAATAAATTTCAGGCTTTAGAATCGCTGAATTCTGATGTCCGAGATAGGAGTTAGGTCCAAATTACGATGTTGGGCCAAGATGAGCATGAAACAGACACAAAAAATCGGACTTCAACGAATTCAGCTTCTGAGCTCACAAACCACTTAAAAATGGGAAAAAAACACGTCAGGCTTTGGAATCGCTCAATTCTGATGTCCGAGATAGGAGTTAGGTCCAAATTACGATGTTGGGCCAAGATGAGCATGAAACAGACACGAAAAATCGGAATTCAACGAATTCAGCTTCTGAGCTTACGAACCCCTTAGAAATGGTAAAAAAAAAAACCAATTCAGGCTTTTGAATTGCTCAATTATGATGTCAGAGCTAGAAGTTAAGCCCTAATTACGATTTTAGGCCAAGATGAGCAGGTAAAAGACGCGAAAAATCGGACTTCAACGAATTCAGCTTCTAAGCTCACGAAACGCCTAGAAATGGTAAAAAAAATAATTCAAGCTTTTGAATCGCTCAATTCTGATCTCCGAGCTAGAAGTTAGGCCCAAATTACAATTTAGGGCCTTGATAAGCAGGACACAGACGTGGAAATTAGGCTGCAATGAATTCAACTTCTGAGCTCACAAACCACTTATAATGGTAAAACAAAATTTCAGGCTTTGGAGTCGCTCAATTCTGATGTCCAAGATAGGAGTTAGGTCAAATTACGATGTTGGGCCAAAATGACCATGAAACAGACACGAAAAATCGAACTTCAACGAATTCCAGCTTCTGAACTCACGAACCCCTTAGAAATGGGAATAAAAAGACGTCAGGCTTTGGAATCGCTCAATTCTGATGTCCGAATAGGAGTAAGGCCCAAATTACGATGTTGGGCCAAGATGAGCATGAAACAGACATGAAAAATCGGACTTCAACGAATTCAGCTTGTGAGCTCACGAACCCCTTAGAAATGGTAAAAAAAGTAAATATAGGGTTTTGAATTGCTCAATTCTGATGTCCGAGCTAGAAGTTAGGCCCAAATTACGATTTTGGGCCCAGATGAGCAGGACACAGACGTGAAAAATTAAACTGCAATGAATATCAGCTTCTGAGCTCACAAACCACTTATAATGGTAAAAAACATTTCAGGCTTTGGAATCGCTTAATTCTGAGTCCGAGATAGGAGTTAGGTCCAAATTATAGATGTTGGGCCAAAATGAGCAGGACACAGACGTGAAAAATTAGCGTGCAATGAATTCAGCTTCTGAGCTTTCAAACCACTTATAATGGTAAAACAACATTTCAGGCTTTGGTCCAAATTACGATGTTGGGTCTAGATGAGCATGAAACAGACATGAAAAACGGACTTCAACGAATTCACTTTTGAGCTCACAAACCCCTTAGAAATGGTAAAAAACAAATTCAGGCTTTTGAATTACTCAATTCTGATGTCCGAGCTTGAAGTTAGGCCCTAATAACGATTTTGGGCTCAGATGAGCAGGAAAAAGACGCGAAATATCGACTTCAAGGAATTCAGCTTCTGAGCTCACGAACCCCTTAGAAATGGTAAAAAAAACCAATTCAAGCTTTGAATCGCTCAAATTCTGATCTCCTAGCTAAAAGTTAAGTGCAAATTACGATTTTGGGACCTGATGAGTAGGACACAAACGCTAAAAAATTAGGCTGCAATGAATTCAGCTTCTGAGCTCATGAACCACTTATAATGGTAAAAAAGACATTTCAGGCTTTGGAATCGCTCAATTCGTATGTCCGAGATAGGAGTTAGGTCCCAATTACGATGTTGGGTCAAAGATAAGCATGAAACAAACACGAAACATCGGACTTCAGCGAATTCAGCTTCTGAGTCACGAACCCCTTAGAAATGGTAAGAAAAACCAATTCAGGCTATTGAATTGCTCAAGTCTGATGTTAGAGCTCGAAGGTAGGACCTAATTTTGATTTTGGGCCCATAAGAGCTGGAAAAAGACGCGAATAATCAGACTTCAAGGAATTCAGCTTCTAAGCTAAAGAATCCCATAGAAATGGTAAAAAAAATCAATTCAAGCTTTTGAATCCCTCAATTCTGATCTCCGAAGCTAGGAGTTAGGCCCAAATTACGATTTAGGGCCCTGATGAGCAAGACACAAAACGTGGAAAATTAGGCTGCAATGAATTCATCTTCTGAGCCCTCGAACCACTTATAATGGTAAAAACTAAATTTCAGGCTTTAGAATCGCTCAATTCTGATGTCCGAGATAGGAGTTAGGTCCAAATTACGATGTTGGGCCAAGATAAGCATGAAACAGACACGAAAAATCGGATTTCAACGAATTCAGCTTCTGAGCTCACGAACCCCTTAGAAATGGGAAAAAACATGTCAGGCTTTGGAATCTCTCAATTCTGATGTCCGATATAGGAGTAAGGTCCAAATTACGATGATAGGCCAAGATGAGCATGAAACAGACATAAAAAATCGGACTTCAACGATTCAGTTCTGAGCTCACGAACCACTTTGTAATGGGAAAAAAACATATCAAGCTTTGGAATCGCTCAATTCTAATTTCCGAGATATGAGTTAGGTCCAAATTACGATGTTGGGCCAAGATGAGCATAAACAGACGCGAAAAATCGGACTTTAAGGAATTCAACTTCTAAGCTCACGAAACCCTTAGAAATGGTAAAAAAAAAAATTCAAGCTTTTGAATCGTCAATTCTAATCTCCAAGCTTGAAGTTAAGCCCAAATTACGATTTTGGGCCCTAATGAGCAAGACACAGACGTGAAAAATTAGGCTGCAATGAATTCAGCTTCTGAGCTCACAAACCACTTATAATGGTAAACAACATTTCAGACTTTGGAATCGCTCAATTCTAATGTCCGAGATACGAGTTAGGTCCAAATTACGATGTTGGGCCAAAATGACCATGAAACAGACACGAAAAATCGGACTTCAACGAATTCAGCTTCTGAGCTCACGAACCCCTTAGAAATGGGATAAAAGATGTCAGGCTTCGGAATCGCTCAATTCTGATGTCCGATATAGGAGTAAGGTCCAAATTACGATTTTGGGCCAAGATGACCATGAAACAGATATGAAAAATCGGACTTTAACGAATTCAGCTTCTAAGCTCACGAACCCCTTAGAATTGGTAAAAAAGCAAATTTAGGCTTCTGAATTGCTCAATTCTGATGTCCGAGCTAGAGTTAGGCCTAATTACGATTTTGGGCCCAGATGAGCAGGACACAGACGTAAAAATTAAACTGCAATGAATTCAGTCTTCTGAGCTCAAACAACTTATAATGGTAAAAAACATTTCAAGTTTTGAATCGCCTAATTCTGATGTCCGAGATGGAGTTAGGTCCAAATTACGATGTTGGGCTAAATGAGCAGGACACAGACGTGAAAAATTAGGCTGCAATAATTTCAGCTTCTGAGCTCACAAACCCCTTATAATGGTAAAACAACATTCGCTTTGGAATCGCTCAATTCTGATGTCCGAGTTAGGGGTTAAGACCAAATTACGATTTTGGGCCTAGATGAGCATGAAACAGACATAAAACGGACTTCAACGAATTAAGCTTTTGAGCTCACAACCCCTTAAAAATGGTAAAAAAGAAATTCTGGCTTTTGAATTGCTCAATTTTGATGTCCGAGCTAGAAGTTAGGCCCTAATTACGATTTTGGGCTCAGATGAGCAGGAAAAAGACGCGAAAAATCGGACTTCAAGGAATTCAGCTTCTGAGCTCACGAAACCCTTAGAAATGGTAAAAAAACCAATTCAAGCTTTTGAATCGCTAAATTCTGATCTCCGAGCTAGAAGTTAAGCGCAAATTACGATTTTGGAACCTGATGAGCAGGACACATACGCTAAAAATTACGCTGCAATGAATTCAGCTTCTGAGCTAATGAACCACTTATAATGGTAAAAAAAACATTTCAGGCTTTGGATTCGCTCAATTCTTATGTCCGAGATTGGAGTTAGGTCCAAATTACGATGTTGGGCCAAGATGAGCATGAAACAGACACGAAAAATCGGACTTCAATGAATTCAGCTTCTGAGCTCACGAACCCCTTAGAAATGGTAAAAAAAACCAATTCAGGCTTTTGAATCGCTTAATTCTAATCTCCGAGCTAGAAGTTAAGCGCAAATTACGATTTTGGGACCTCATGAACAGGTCACAGACGCTAAAAATTAGGCTGTAATGGATTCAGCGTCTGAGCTCATGAACCACTTATAATGGTAAAAAAACATTTCAGGCTTTGGAATCGCTCAATTCTTATGTCCGAGATAGGAGTTAGGTCAAAATTACGATGTTGGGCCAAGATAAGCATGAAACGGCCATGAAAATCGGACTTCAGCAAATTCAGCTTCTGAGGTCACGAACCCCTTAGAAATGGTAAAAAAAAAACCAATTCAGAAATGATTTCCGAGCTCGAAGTTAGACCCAAATTACGATTTTGGGCCCACATGAGTAAGAAAAAAGACGCGAAAAATCAGAATTCAAGGAATTCTGCTTCTAAGCTCACAAATCCATTAGAAATAGTAAAAAACAATTCAAGCTTTTGAATCGCTCAATTCTGATCTCCGAACTAGAAGTTAGGCCCAAATTACAATTTAGGGCCTTGATAAGCAGGACACAGACGTGGAAAATTAGGCTGCAATGAATTCAACTTCTGAGCTCACAAACCACTTATAATGGTAAAACAAAATTTCAGGCTTTGGAGTCGCTCAATTCTGATGTCCAAGATAGGAGTTAGGTCCAAATTACGATGTTGGGCCAAAATGACCATGAAACAAACACGAAAAATCGAACTTCAACGAATTCAGCTTCTGAGCTCACGAACCCCTTAGAAATGGGATAAAAGACGTCAGGCTTTGGAATCGCTCAATTCTGATGTCCGATATAGGAGTAAGGTCCAAATTACGATGTTGGGCCAAGATGAGCATGAAACAGACATGAAAAATCGGACTTCAACGAATTCAGCTTCTGAGCTCACGAACCCCTTAGAAATGGTAAAAAAAAGTAGATTTAGGGTTTTGAATTGCTCAATTCTGATGTCCGAGCTAGAAGTTAGGCCCAAATTACGATTTTGGGCCCAGATGAGCAGGACACAGACGTGAAATATTAAATTGCAATGAATTCAGCTTCTGAGCTCACAAACCACTTATAATGGTAAAAAAACATTTCAGGCTTTGGAATCGCTTAATTCTGATGTCGAGATAGGAGTTAGGTCCAAATTACGATGTTGGGCCAAAATGAGCAGGACACAGACGTGAAAAATTAGGCTGCAATGAATTCAGCTTCTGAGCTTTCAAACCACTTATAATGGTAAAACAACATTTCAGGCTTTGGTCCAAATTACGATGTTGGGTCTAGATGAGCATGAAACAGACATGAAAAACGGACTTCAACGAATTCAACTTTTGAGCTCACAAACCCCTTAGAAATGGTAAAAAACAAATTCAGGCTTTTGAATTACTCAATTCTGATGTCCGAGCTTGAAGTTAGGCCCTAATAACGATTTTGGGCTCAGATGAGCAGGAAAAAGACGCGAAATATCGACTTCAAGGAATTCAGCTTCTGAGCTCACGAACCCCTTAGAAATGGTAAAAAAAAACCAATTCAAGCTTTTGAATCGCTCAATTCTGATCTCCTAGCTAAAAGTTAAGTGCAAATTACGATTTTGGGACCTGATGAGTAGGACACAGACGCTAAAAATTAGGCTGCAATGAATTCAGCTTCTGAGCTCATGAACCACTTATAATGGTAAAAAAGACATTTCAGGCTTTGGAATCGCTCAATTCGTATGTCCGAGATAGGAGTTAGGTCCAAATTACGATGTTGGGTCAAGATAAGCATGAAACAAACACGAAACATCGGACTTCAGCGAATTCAGCTTCTGAGCTCACGAACCCCTTAGAAATGGTAAGAAAAACCAATTCAGGCTATTGAATTGCTCAAGTCTGATGTTAGAGCTCGAAGGTAGGACCTAATTTTGATTTTGGGCCCATAAGAGCTGGAAAAAGACGCGAATAATCAGACTTCAAGGAATTCAGCTTCTAAGCTCACAAATCCCATAGAAATGGTAAAAAACAATTCAAGCTTTTGAATCCCTCAATTCTGATCTCCGAGCTAGGAGTTAGGCCCAAAATTACGATTTAGCGCCTGATGAGCAAGACACAAACGTGAAAAATTAGGCTGCAATGAATTCATCTTCTGACCCTCGAACCACTTATAATGGTAAAAACTAAATTTCAGGCTTTAGAATCGCTCAATTCTGATGTCCGAGATAGGAGTTAGGTCCAAATTACGATGTTGGGCCAAGATAAGCATGAAACAGACACGAAAAATCAGATTTCAACGAATTCAGCTTCTGAGCTCACGAACCCCTTAGAAATGGGAAAAAACATGTCAGGCTTTGGAATCTCTCAATTCTGATGTCCGATATAGGAGTAAGGTCCAAATTACGATGATAGGCCAAGATGAGCATGAAACAGACATAAAAAATCGGACTTCAACGAATTCAGCTTCTGAGCTCACGAACCACTTTGAATGGGAAAAAAACATGTCAAGCTTTGGAATCGCTCAATTCTAATGTCTGAGATATGAGTTAGGTCCAAATTACGATGTTGGGCCAAGATGAGCATGAAACAGACGCCAAAAATCGGACTTTAAGGAATTCAACTTCTAAGCTCACGAAACGCTTAGAAATGGTAAAAAAAATAATTCAAGCTTTTGAATCGCTCAATTCAATCTCCAAGCTTGAAGTTAAGCCCAAATTACGATTTTGGCCCTAATGAGCAAGACACAGACGTGAAAAATTAGGCTGCAATGAATTCAGCTTCTGAGCTCACAAACCACTTATAATGGTAAACAACATTTCAGACTTTGGAATCGCTCAATTCTAATGTCCGAGATACGAGTTAGGTCCAAATTACGATGTTGGGCCAAAATGACCATGAAACAGACACGAAAAATCGGACTTCAACGAATTCAGCTTCTGAGCTCACGAACCCCTTAGAAATGGGATAAAAGATGTCAGGCTTCGGAATCGCTCAATTCTGATGTCCGATATAGGAGTAAGGTCCAAATTACGATGTTGGGCCAAGATGAGCATGAAACAGATATGAAAAATCGGACTTTAACGAATTCAGCTTCTAAGCTCACGAACCCCTTAGAATTGGTAAAAAAGCAAATTTAGGCTTCTGAATTGCTCAATTCTGATGTCCGAGCTAGAAGTTAGGCCCTAATTACGATTTTGGGCCCAGATGAGCAGGACACAGACGTGAAAAATTAAGCTGCAATGAATTCAGTTTCTGAGCTCACAAACCACTTATACGGAAAAAAACATTTCAGGCTTTGGAATCGCCTAATTCTGATGTCCGAGATAGGAGTTAGGTCCAAATTACGATGTTGGGCTAAAATGAGCAGGACACAGACGTGAAAAATTAGGCTGCAATAATTTCAGCTTCTGAGCTCACAAACCCCTTATAATGGTAAAACAACATTTCAGGCTTTGGAATCGCTCAATTATGATGTCCGGGATAAGAGTTTGGTCCAAATTACGATGTTGGGCCTAGATGAGCATGAAACAGACATAAAAACGGACTTCAACGAATTAAGCTTTTGAGCTCACAAACCCTTAAAAATGGTAAAAAAAAATTCTGGCTTTTGAATTGCTCAATTTTGATGTCCGAGCTAGAAGTTAGGCCCTAATTACGATTTTGGGCTCAGATGAGCAGGAAAAAGACGCGAAAAATCGGACTTCAAGGAATTCAGCTTCTGAGCTCACGAAACCCTTAGAAATGGTAAAAAAACCAATTCAAGCTTTTGAATCGCTAAATTCTGATCTCCGAGCTAGAAGTTAAGCGCAAATTACGATTTTGGAACCTGATGAGCAGGACACATACGCTAAAAATTACGCTGCAATGAATTCAGCTTCTGAGCTAATGAACCACTTATAATGGTAAAAAAAACATTTCAGGCTTTGGATTCGCTCAATTCTTATGTCCGAGATAGGAGTTAGGTCGAAATTACGATGTTGGGCCAAGATGAGCATGAAACAGACACGAAAAATCGGACTTCAATGAATTCAGCTTCTGAGCTCACGAACCCCTTAGAAATGGTAAAAAAAAACCAATTCAGGCTTTTGAATCGCTCAATTCTAATCTCCGAGCTAGAAGTTAAGCGCAAATTACTATTTTGGGACCTCATGAACAGGTCACAGACGCTAAAAATTAGGCTGTAATGGATTCAGCGTCTGAGCTCATGAACCACTTATAATGGTAAAAAAACATTTCAGCTTTGGAATCGCTCAATTCTTATGTCCGAGATAGGAGTTAGGTCAAAATTACGATGTTGGGCCAAGATAAGCATGAAACGGCCATGAAAAATCGGACTTCAGCAAATTCAGCTTCTGAGGTCACGAACCCTTAGAAATGGTAAAAAAAAACCAATTCAGAAATGATTTCCGAGCTCGAAGTTAGACCCTAATTACGATTTTGGGCCCAGATGAGCAGAAAAAAGACGCGAAAAATCAGAATTCAAGGAATTCTGCTTCTAAGCTCACAAATCCATTAGAAATAGTAAAAAACAATTCAAGCTTTTGAATCGCTCAATTCTGATCTCCGAACTAGAAGTTAGGCCCAAATTACAATTTAGGGCCTTGATAAGCAGGACACAGACGTGGAAAATTAGGCTGCAATGAATTCAACTTCTGAGCTCACAAACCACTTATAATGGTAAAACAAAATTTCAGGCTTTGGAGTCGCTCAATTCTGATGTCCAAGATAGGAGTTAGGTCCAAATTACGATGTTGGGCCAAAATGACCATGAAACAGACACGAAAAATCGAACTTCAACGAATTCAGTTTCTGAGCTCACGAACCCCTTAGAAATGGGATAAAAGACGTCAGGCTTTGGAATCGCTCAATTCTGATGTCCGATATAGGAGTAAGGTCCAAATTACGATGTTGGGCCAAGATGAGCATGAAACAGACATGAAAAATCGGACATCAACGAATTCAGCTTGTGAGCTCACGAACCCCTTAGAAATGGTAAAAAAAGTAAATTTAGGGTTTTGAATTGCTCAATTCTGATGTCCGAGCTAGAAGTTAGGCCCAAATTCCGATTTTGGGCCCAGATGAGCAGGACACAGACGTGAAAAATTAAACTGCAATGAATTCAGCTTCTGAGCTCACAAACCACTTATAATGGTAAAAAAACATTTCAGGCTTTGGAATCGCTTAATTCTGATGTCCGAGATAGGAGTTAGGTCCAAATTACGATGTTGGGCCAAAATGAGCAGGACACAGACGTGAAAAATTAGGCTGCAATGAATTCAGCTTCTGAGCTTTCAAACCACTTATAATGGTAAAACAACATTTCAGGCTTTGGTCCAAATTACGATGTTGGGTCTAGATGAGCATGAAACAGACATGAAAAACGGACTTCAACGAATTCAACTTTTGAGCTCACAAACCCCTTAGAAATGGTAAAAAACAAATTCAGGCTTTTGAATTACTCAATTCTGATGTCCGAGCTTGAAGTTAGGCCCTATAACGATTTTGGGCTCAGATGAGCAGGAAAAAGACGCGAAATATCGACTTCAAGGAATTCAGCTTCTGAGCTCACGAACCCCTTAGAAATGGTAAAAAAAACCAATTCAAGCTTTTGAATCGCTCAATTCTGATCTCCTAGCTAAAAGTTAAGTGCAAATTACGATTTTGGGACCTGATGAGTAGGACACAGACGCTAAAAATTAGGCTGCAATGAATTCAGCTTCTGAGCTCATGAACCACTTATAATGGTAAAAAAGACATTTCAGGCTTTGGAATCGCTCAATTCGTATGTCCGAGATAGGAGTTAGGTCCAAATTACGATGTTGGGTCAAGATAAGCATGAAACAAACACGAAACATCGGACTTCAGCGAATTCAGCTTCTGAGCTCACGAACCCCTTAGAAATGGTAAGAAAAACCAATTCAGGCTATTGAATTGCTCAAGTCTGATGTTAGAGCTCGAAGGTAGGACCTAATTTTGATTTTGGGCCCATAAGACTGGAAAAAGACGCGAATAATCAGACTTCAAGGAATTCAGCTTCTAAGCTCACAAATCCCATAGAAATGGTAAAAAACAATTCAAGCTTTTGAATCCCTCAATTCTGATCTCCGAGCTAGGAGTTAGGCCCAAATTACGATTTAGGGCCCTGATGAGCAAGACACAAACGTGAAAAATTAGGCTGCAATGAATTCATCTTCTGAGCCCTCGAACCACTTATAATGGTAAAAACTAAATTTCAGGCTTTAGAATCGCTCAATTCTGATGTCCGAGATAGGAGTTAGGTCCAAATTACGATGTTGGGCCAAGATAAGCATGAAACAGACACGAAAAATCGGATTTCAACGAATTCAGCTTCTGAGCTCACGAACCCCTTAAGAAATGGGAAAAAACATGTCAGGCTTTGGAATCTCTCAATTCTGATGTCCGATATAGGAGTAAGGTCCAAATTACGATGATAGGCCAAGATGAGCATGAAACAGACATAAAAAATCGGACTTCAACGAATTCAGCTTCTGAGCTCACGAACCACTTTGTAATGGGAAAAAAACATGTCAAGCTTTGGAATCGCTCAATTCTAATGTCTGAGATATGAGTTAGGTCCAAATTACGATGTTGGGCCAAGATGAGCATGAAACAGACGCCAAAAATCGGACTTTAAGGAATTCAACTTCTAAGCTCACGAAACGCTTAGAAATGGTAAAAAAAATAATTCAAGCTTTTGAATCGCTCAATTCTAATCTCCAAGCTTGAAGTTAAGCCCAAATTACGATTTTGGGCCCTAATGAGCAAGACACAGACGTGAAAAATTAGGCTGCAATGAATTCAGCTTCTGAGCTCACAAACCACTTATAATGGTAAACAACATTTCAGACTTTGGAATCGCTCAATTCTAATGTCCGAGATACGAGTTAGGTCCAAATTACGATGTTGGGCCAAAATGACCATGAAACAGACACGAAAAATCGGACTTCAACGAATTCAGCTTCTGATCTCACGAACCCCTTAGAAATGGGATAAAAGATGTCAGACTTCGGAATCGCTCAATTCTGATGTCCGATATAGGAGTAAGGTCCAAATTACGATGTTGGGCCAAGATGAGCATGAAACAGATATGAAAAATCAGACTTTAACGAATTCAGCTTCTAAGCTCACGAACCCCTTAGAATTGGTAAAAAAGCAAATTTAGGCTTCTGAATTGCTCAATTCTGATGTCCGAGCTAGAAGTTAGGCCCTAATTACGATTTTGGGCCCAGATGAGCAGGACACAGACGTGAAAAATTAAACTGCAATGAATTCAGTTTCTGAGCTCACAAACCACTTATAATGGTAAAAAAACATTTCAGGCTTTGGAATCGCCTAATTCTGATGTCCGAGATAGGAGTTAGGTCCAAATTACGATGTTGGGCTAAAATGAGCAGGACACAGACGTGAAAAATTAGGCTGCAATAATTTCAGCTTCTGAGCTCACAAACCCCTTATAATGGTAAAACAACATTTCAGGCTTTGGAATCGCTCAATTCTGATGTCCGGGATAAGAGTTTGGTCCAAATTACGATGTTGGGCCTAGATGAGCATGAAACAGACATAAAAACGGACTTCAACGAATTAAGCTTTTGAGCTCACAAACCCCTTAAAAATGGTAAAAAAGAAATTCTGGCTTTTGAATTGCTCAATTTTGATGTCCGAGCTAGAAGTTAGGCCCTAATTACGATTTTGAGCTCAGATGAGCAGGAAAAAGACGCAAAAATCGGACTTCAAGGAATTCAGCTTCTGAGCTCACGAAACCCTTAGAAATGGTAAAAAAACCAATTCAAGCTTTTGAATCGCTAAATTCTGATCTCCGAGCTAGAAGTTAAGCGCAAATTACGATTTTGGAACCTGATGGCAGGACACATACGCAAAAATTACGCTGCAATGAATTCAGCTTCTGAGCTAATGAACCACTTATAATGGTAAAAAAAACATTTCAGGCTTTGGATTCGCTCAATTCTTATGTCCGAGATAGGAGTTAGGTCGAAATTACGATGTTGGGCCAAGATGAGCATGAAACAGACACGAAAAATCGGACTTCAATGAATTCAGCTTCTGAGCTCACGAACCCCTTAGAAATGGTAAAAAAACCAATTCAGGCTTTTGAATTGCTCAATTCTAATCTCCGAGCTAGAAGTTAAGCGCAAATTACGATTTTGGGACCTCATGAACTGGTCACAGACGCTAAAAATTAGGCTGTAATGGATTCAGCGTCTGAGCTCATGAACCACTTATAATGGTAAAAAAACATTTCAGGCTTTGGAATCGCTCAATTCTTATGTCCGAGATAGGAGTTAGGTCAAAATTACGATGTTGGGCCAAGATAAGCATGAAACGGCCATGAAAAATCGGACTTCAGCAAATTCAGCTTCTGAGGTCACGAACCCCTTAGAAATGGTAAAAAAAAACCAATTCAGAAATGATTTCCGAGCTCGAAGTTAGACCCTAATTACGATTTTGGGCCCAGATGAGCAGAAAAAAGACGCGAAAAATCAGAATTCAAGGAATTCTGCTTCTAAGCTCACAAATCCATTAGAAATAGTAAAAAACAATTCAAGCTTTTGAATCGCTCAATTCTGATCTCCGAACTAGAAGTTAGGCCCAAATTACGATTTAGGGCCCTGATGAGCAGGACACAGACGTGAAAAATTAGGCTGCAATGAATTCAACTTCTGAGCCCTCGAAACACTTATAATGGTAAAAAATAAATTTAAGGCTTTAGAATCGCTCAATTCTGATATCCGAGATAGGAGTTAGGTACAAATTACGATGTTGGGCCAAGATAAGCATGAAACAGACATGAAAAATCGGACTTCAACGAATTCAGCTTCCGAGCTCACGAACCCCTTAGAAATGGGATAAAACATGTCACGCTTTGGAATCGCTCAATTCTGATGTCCGATATAGGAGTAAGGTCCAAATTACGATGTTGGGCCAAGATGAGCATGAAACAGACACAAAAAATCAGATTTCAAAGAATTCAGCTTATGAGCTCACGAACCACTTAGAAATGGGAAAAAAACATAACAGGCTTTGGTATCGCTAAATTCTGATGTCCGAGATAGGAGTTAGGTCCAAATTACGATTGTAACAGCCCGAATTCTCCCGACCAGCTTAGAGAGGATTAAGCACAGCGAAAGAAACTCTGGTCGAGATAACCCGAACTATTACCATCACACTCACCGAACTATATCGGAGAGTATGGAACTCAATTCCCAACTCTATTCAAATAAATTAACTATTATAACTATGCTCTGATTCTCATACTCTATTCCCATGAATTTCTACAGAAAATCCCGCAGAGTTTCCTTTGAAAATAGGACAACGCTAAAGCGAGAAATAATATGAACCTGTTACAATTTCAATTTATAAAATATTTCCAAATCCCAAAGCTCAACAATCTCAACGCTTTCGCGGAGCAACAACCAATAGAGAATCAGGAGCACTAACTAGCGACTCTTAAATGAAGAAATAAATTATAGAAAATAAACGATTTAACTATTACAAGTGGAGCGTCCTCAATTCAATAACAAATATAATACTGCACCGTCTCGTATCCGCTTCAGCTTGCAAAAGAATAACTCACTGCTTCAACCTGAAACATATAAGATACTGCCACCCACCAAGTGACAGGCCACAGAAATGACAAACAACATACACACATCAGCAAAGCTGAGTACTAAACCCGTAAATAAGAGTAACACATGCTTTGGTGGCTTTTACTTGAAAACGACTCAACAGTCAACATAATCACATTGTCATAACTTGCATCACATCAACTCATGTTGACAACCTACTTATACATCTTTATCTGATCGTTTCTTTTCTACTACATCGTCATTCACATAAAAGTAAACCCAACAACGTAACTTCAAGCAATCTTGTAACTGATATATCTTATATAGAAACTGATTAGTTAACCTTTCAACATATCACAATCCCTTATGAGGAATCTGCGTTACCAACTTTGATATAAGTAATATACTTTACTTCCTTTAATTGATTTCTTATCAGAAATCCAAACTTATGTTTTCATACTCTATCAATCACTTTCTTATATTCTATAAACAACCTCTTATCGGGCAATAAATATCATAACTTTCACTATAACGATTCCTTATCGGGAATCCACATAACAAGATACGATTCCTTATCAGGAAATCCAACATTAATTCACTTACCAAGATATGCCTCCTTATCAGGAAACCACTATCAATATTCATATTCATATACTGAATAAACATTCATTACTTACCTGATATGATTCCTTATCGGGAATTCAATATCGAAACTACTTACCACGATACGATTCCTTATCGGGAATCCATTATCGATATAACTTTCATACTCTGACATAAGATTCCTTTTTAACCAGGGGGAAAGAGAACGCGGCGGAGGAGACAAAGCTTACACTCCGACAGTGGGGGTCGTCACCCAACCATTCGCTTTACTTTTGGCCAATAACCGCGACTAGTCCGGAGTACATTTTTCTGCTGATTTCATCAGCCATCCACAGGTTTCACATTACCTGATATATCGCCCGATTATCGCCCCACAGAGCAATGGGCAGTTTTCCCTGTGAGGCCCCCAAGGTTCACAGTCCATGGGGCACTGTTCATGTCACCTCATCCGTCGACTCAGACGAGGCTACTTTCCCCTTTCAGATTCCTTTCGATTATCGTTCATAACTCAATCGTCATTCTTAGAACTATTTCATAGTTATAGTAATCCTTGACAATCATTGAACAACAAGCAAGGCTTTCTCTTAGAGGATTATAATCACTTAAGTATTTCGAGGCCAATATAGTTATGCATTTCGATTTAACTCACTTACAATTACAAAACATACTTACCATACAAGTAACCAATCATATTCTGTAAAATACCCAACCGTAGTGACAATAGGTCTCTCAGCTAGAATTAACTAGCGAGAGTTACTAACCAATTCAACAACGCATACTTATACGTATAGATGGTTCATATTCTTTTTCACTTCACCATTATCTGTGTAGACTCATCTCAATAATGATAATAATGATTATCAAGCATCAACCATACTAGCAATAGGTCTCTCACCTAGAATTAACTAGGGAGAGTTAACTAAACTAATTCCATACAACACCTAATCTTGCCTCTATCAATCAATATTCATCTTGATAATATTATCCGTTATCAAGTCTTAACAACACTTACCATACATATGTCTCTCTCTTAGATTAACTAAGGAGAGAGTTACTAAACTCATACTCTTACCACTTTCGCCAAATTCACACTCTTGCATACATATAAATAACTTATACTTTCTTATGCTTCATGATTATTAATCCACATTTAACTCAACAGCAACACTGATAGTGGTTATTTCATAACCACAAAAACTTACCATAGATCTCTTAACTAGAATGAACTAGCTATCGAGAGTGACGCGAATTCTATAGCTTAAGACTCACTACACGAAGATTAATTCAAAGTAACTAACTATAGTTCATATTATAGCATTGGTTAGAATCTAATTCATATAATCAACAACAAAATCCATTATAATCATATAAAGTGAGTCTATCACATTACTAATTAGGAAAGCATCCCAGTATCTTAATGGAACTTCTTGAAGGTAATTGACAGCTTGCATTTATTTATATAGTTAAACGCACTAATTTACTTTAGTGAAACTAGTCAAGTAATTCAACTTTATATATTATCCCATTTATAGTTATCCAACTAAAATACTTTATTAAACCCTTTCTCACTAAATTAATCCATAATCAGGTAAACCAACTCTTTTGCTCTTTATACCATTACTATTAATTAGTTAAACCTCTCTCTAACTTCATGTGAGACTACTAATTAGGTCAATCCACTTTTAGGATCTAATTTATCTGATACTTGATTCGTTGAACAGTTATATTGAGATTATACACTCTTTTAAAAACTAACTCTTATAGTTTATTAGTATATTTTTGGTATGAACTTACATCTAATTAAAACCACCTCATAGAAGTGTACTCACCAATTTGAAGACATTCTAGTAATAATTCAGACATTATTATAGACTTAACAAGTTAATTCACATGATACTATAATAGTTCAGTAACCTGTCTTGTCCAAGTTAACTTGATAAAACAAATTTATTAACTAAAACCCTAACAATTAACTATATAATCATGTCTCTATTAATCATTAGTCTTATTAAACTTGCAACTTATCTAAACTGAGTTATAAAATCAGTTTAGAATTCTTTTCCAAAATCAATTAACTCAATCTATCACAAAATCTGATTCCTAATCCAACAATTAACCATAGGTTGGAAGAGATCATTCGACCAACTAACCAAATAACTAATAAAGCATCATACTTAGTCAATCATCCAACACAAACGTTCAATTGTGATCTCAATTCATAATCAGCAATCAATTTAACATTATCAACAACATCACACAATCGACACCAACAATTCACATCCCAATAATTAATCTATATTCGAAATTAGGGACAACCTAGAGAGTAAAATAGCAAGAAAAGAACAAGGAGAGATCTAGTACCTCGAGGAGAGCTTAGAACAAGTGGTACGACAACCACCAACGGCTGCTTCGCAACACGAGCAGCAACGACACAAGAACAGGGGAGCGAGAAATAGAGCGGGGAAGGAGACGTCGATAACAACCGCAACACCACCATCAATAGTAGCCACCGGAACAACAACGACAGCAGCACCGGCGACGGCAACCAACTAACAACGACAGCACTGCGGCGGCACGCAACCAGCACCGCGGAGGCAGAACACGTACAGAGGAGGAAGAACGAAACCCGCAACAAGACAACCGAGGAGAGAGAAAACGCGAGCAAGGTGGGGAAAGTTTCGGCCAGCAACAACTCCGGCGAAGAAGCGTCGCAAAATACCGGCGAGAAGGAAGGAAGGGGAAGAGAGAGAATTTGGGGTTTTATTTTCGAGCGTGATAGATGATAAGCAGGAGAAGGAGTTGGAGGTTTTGGTTTGGATGAAAAATGCCGACCAAAAGATTAGGGGGGGGGGTTTACTCATTAACCGACAACATAAAGGAAGGAAGGGAACCCGACTTTGGTTTCCTAATCGGGTAAATACATATCAATAAATTGCTCAACAAGCGCGATATATATATAATAATATAATAATTTCATAAAATTAATATAACAAATATATATACAAGAACGACAAATGAAATTCGTACTCCATAACTCAAATAAAATAAGATTTTCGAAACATAATTAACTTAATAATTATAATTAGTTTTTAAATAAACACTCTTAAAAACAGGGCTATTACAACGATGTTGGGCCAAGATGAGCATAAAATAGACACGAAAAATCGAACATCAACGAATTCAGCTTCTGAGCTCATGAACCCTTTAGAAAAGGTAAAAAACCAATCCAGGCTTTTGAATTGCTCAATTCTGATGTCCAAGATATGAGTTAGGTCCAAATTACGACGTTGGGCCAAAATGAGCATGAAACAGACACGAAAAATGAGACTTCAACGAATTCGGCTTCTGAGCTCACGAACCCCTTAGAAATGGGATAAAACATGTCAGGCTTTGGAATCGCTCAATTCTGATGTCCGATATAGGAGTAAGGTACAAATTACGATGTTGGGCCAAGATGAGCATGAAACAGACACAATAAATCGGACTTCAATGAATTCAGCTTCTGAGCCCATGAACCCTTATAATGGTAAAAAAATCATTTCAGGCTTTTGAATTGCTCAATTCTGATGTCCGAGCTAGAAGTTAGGCCCTAATTACGATTTTGGGCCCAAATGAGCAGGACACAGACGTGAAAAATTAGGCTGCAATGAATTTAGCTTCTGAGCTCACAAACCACTTATAATGGAAAAAAAACATTTCAGGCTTTGGAATCGCTTAATTCTGATGTCCGAGATCGGAGTTAGGTCCACATTACGATATTGGGCCAAAATGAGCAAGACACAGACGTGAATAATTAGGCTACAATGAATTCAGCTTCTGAGCTCATAAACCACTTATAATGGTAAAAAAAACATTTCAGGCTTTGAATCGCTCAATTCTGATGTCCGAGAGAGGAGTTAGGCCCAAATTACGATGTTGGGCCAAGATGAGCATGAAACAGACATGAAAAATTGGACTTCAACGTATTCAGCTTCTAAGCTCACGAACCCCTTTGAAGTGGTAAAAAACAAATTCAGGCTTTTGAATTGCTCAATTCTGATGTCCGAGCTAGAAGTTAGGCCCTAATTACGATTTTGGGCTCAGATGAGCAAGAAAAAGACGCGAAAAATCGGACTTCAAGGAATTCAGCTTCTGAGCTCACGAACCCCTTAAAAATGGTAAAAAAAACCAATTCAAGCTTTTGAATCGCTTAATTCTGATCTCCGAGCTAGAAGTTAAGCGCAAATTACGATTTTGAGACCTGATGAGCAGGACACTGACGCTAAAAATTAGGCTGCAATGAATTCAGCTTCAGAGCTCATGAACCACTAATAATGCTAAAAAAAATATTTCAGGCTTTGGAATTGCTCAATTCGTATGTCCGAGATAGGAGTTAGGTCCGAATTACGATGTTGGGTCAAGATAAGCATGAAACAAACACGAAAAATCGGATTTCAGCGAATTCAGCTTCTAAGCTCACGAACCCTTTAGAAATGGTAAAAAAAACAATTCAGGTTATTGAATTGCTCAATTCTGATGTTAGAGCTCGAAG
>NC_079202.1:15933305-15938740 GCF_026745355.1 Beta vulgaris subsp. vulgaris
AGCGATTCCAAAGCCTGACATGTTTTTTTACCATTTCTAAGGGGTTCTTGAGCTGAGAAGCTAAATTCGTTGAAGTCCGATTTTTCGCGTCCGTTTCTTGCTCATCTTGGCCCAAATCGTAATTTGGGACTAACTCCTAGCTTGGACATCAGAATTGAGCGATTTCAGAAGCTTGAATTTTTTTTACCATTTCTAAAGGGTTCGTGAGCTCAGAAGCTGAATTCGTTGAAGTACGATTTTTCGTGGCTGTTTGATGCTCATATTGGACCAAAATCGTAATTTCGGCGTAACTCCTAGCTCAGAAGCTGAATTCCTTGCAGTATGATTTTTTGTGTCTGTTTAATACTCATCTGTGCCAAAAATCGTAATTTGGGCCTAACTCTTAGCTTGGACATCAGAATTCAGCGATTCAAAAGCCTGAATTGGTTTTTACTATTTCAAAGGGATTCGAGAGCTCTACAGGTGAATTCGTTGAAGTCTGATTTTTCGTGTTTGTTTCATGCTCATCTTTGCCCAACATCGTAATTTCGACCTAACTCCTATCTCGGACATCAGAATTGAATGATTCCAATGCCCGACATGATTTTTTACCTTTTCTAAGGGGTTTCGTGAGCTTAGAAGCTGAATTTCTTACAGCCCAATTTTTCGCGTCTGTGTCCGTCTCATCTTGGTTCAAAATTGTAATTTGGGACTAACTCCTAACTCAGACCTCAAAATAAAGCGATTTAAAAGCATAAAATGTTTCTTTTTACCTTTTCTAAGTGGTTCGTGAGCTGAGAAGCTCAATTCGTTGAAGTCCAATTTTTCGCGTCCGTTCTTGCTCATCTTGGCCCAAAATCGTAATTTGGGCCTAACTCCTAGCTCGGACATCAGAATTGAGCGATTCAAAAGTCTGAATTGTTTTTTTTACCATTTCTAAGGGGTTTGTGAGCTGAGAATCTGAATTCGTTAAAGTCCGATTTTTCGTGTCTGTTTCATTCTCATCTTGGCCCAACATCGTAATTTCGGCCAAACTCCTAGCTCGGAGATCATAATTGAGCGATTTCAATGCCTGACATGTTTTTTTTACCATTTCTAAGGGGTTCGTCAGCTTTGAAGATAAATTCGTTGAAGTCCGATTTTTCGCGTCCGTTTCTTGCTCATCGTGGCCCAAAACCGTAATTTGGGCCTAACTCCTAGCTCGGACATCAGAATCAAGCGACTCAAAAGCCTAAATCGTTTTTTTACCATTTCTGAAGGGTTCGTCAGCTCAGAAGTTGATTCGTTAAAGTCTGATTTTTTGTGTCTGTTTCATGCTTATCTTGGCCTAACAACGTAATTTAGGCCTAACTCCTAGCTCGGACATCATAATTGAGCTATTCCAAAGCCTGACTTGTTTTTTTACCATTTCTAAAGGGTTCGTGAGCTCTGAAGCTGAATTCGTTAAATTCCGATTTTTCGTGTCTGTTTCATGCTCATCTTGGCCCAACATCGTAATTTGGGCCTAACTCCTAGCTCGGACATCATAATTGAGCGATTCTAAAGCTCAGAAGCTGAATTCCTTGCAGTCAGATTTTTTGTGTTTGTTTACTACTCATCTGTGCCCAAAAATCGTAATTTGGGCCTAACTCTTATCTCGGACATGAGAATTGAGCGATTCAAAAGCCTGAATTGGTTTTTCACCATTTCTAAGGGATTCGAGAGCTCAAAAGCTGAATTTGTTGAAGTCTGATTTTTCGTGTCTGTTTCATTCTCATCTTGGCCCAACATCGTAATTTCAATTTAACTCCTATCTCGGACATCAGAATTGAGCGATTCCAAAGCCTGACATGTTTTTTACCATTTCTAAGGGGTTCGTGAGCTCAAAAGTTGAATTCCTTGTAGCACAATTTTTCGCGTTAGTTTCCTTCTCGTCTTGGCTCTAAATTGTAATTTGGGTCTAACTCTTAGCTCGGACCACAAAATTAAGCGATTCAAAAGCCTAAAAGGTTTTTTTTACCATTTCTAAGGGGTTCGTGAGCTGAGAAGCAAAATTCGTTGAAATCCGATTTTTCGCTCCCGTTTCTTGCTCATCTTACCCCAAAATCGTAATTTAGGCCTAACTCCTAGCTCGGACATCAGAATCGAGCGATTCAAAAGCCTGACTTGTTTTTTGCCATTTCTAAAGGGTTCGTGAGCTCAGAAGCTGAATTCGTTAAAGTCCGATTGTTCGTGTCTGTTTCATGCTCATCTTGGTCCAACATCGTAATTTGGGCCAAACTCCTAGCTCGGACATCATAATTGAGCTATTCCAAAGCCTGACATGTTTTTTTACCATTTCTAAGGGGTTCGTGAGCTCATAAGCTGAATTCCTTGCAGTCAGATTTTTTGTGTTTGTAAACTACTCATCTGTGCCCAAAATCGTAATTTGGGCCTAATTCTTAGCTCGGACATCAGGATTGAGCGATTCAAAAGCCTGAATTTGTTTTTTTACCATTTCTAAGGGATTCGAGAGCTCAAAAGCTGAATTTGTTGAAGTCCGATTTTTCGTTTCTGTTTCATGCTCATCTTGGCCTAACATCGTAATTTCGACCTAACTCCTATCTCGGACATCAGAATTGAGCGATTCCAAAGCCGACATGATATTTTACCATTTCTAAGGGGTTAGTGAGCTCATAAGCTGAAGCCTGATTTTCCGCATCTCTGTCCTTCTCATCTTCGCTAAAAATTGTAATTTGGGACTAACTCCTAGTTCCGACCACGAAATTGAGCGATTCCAAAGCCTGAAATAATTTTTTACCATTTCTAAGGGGTTCGTGAGCTGAGAAGATAAATTCGTTGAAGTCCGACTTTTCGCGTCCGTTTCTTACTCATGTTCGCCCAAAATCGTAATTTGGGCCTAACTCCTAGCTCGGACATCAGAATTGAGCGATTCAACCGTCTGAATTGTTTTTTTTACCATTTCTAAGGGGTTTGTGAGCTGAGAATCTGAATTCGTTAAAGTCCGATTTTTCGTGTCTGTTTCATTCTCATCTTGGCCCAACATCGTAATTTCGGCCAAACTCCTAGCTCGGAGATCATATTGAGCGATTTCAATGCCTGACATGTTTTTTTTACCATTTCTAAGGGGTTCGTGAGCTTTGAAGATAAATTCGTTGAAGTCCGATTTTTCGCGTCCGTTTCTTGCTCATCGTGGCCCAAAACCGTAATTTGGGCCTAACTCCTAGCTCGGACATCAGAATCAAGCGACTCAAAAGCCTAAATCGTTTTTTTACCATTTCTGAAGGGTTCGTCAGCTCAGAAGTTGATTCGTTAAAGTCTGATTTTTTGTGTCTGTTTCATGCTTATCTTGGCCTAACAACGTAATTTAGGCCTAACTCCTAACTCGGACATCATAATTGAGCTATTCCAAAGCCTGACTTGTTTTTTTACCATTTCTAAGGGGTTCGTGAGCTCAGAAGCTGAATTCCTTGCAGTCATATTTTTGTGTCTGTTTACTACTCATATGTGCCTAAAATCGTAATTTGGGCCTAACTCTTAGCTCAGACATCAGAATTGAGCGATTCCAAAGCCTGACATGTTTTATTTTTACCATTTCTAAGGGGTTCGTGAGCACAGAAGTTGAATTTCTAGCAGCCCAATTTTTCGGTCTGTATCCTTCTTATTTTGGCTAAAAATTGTAATTTGGGACTAACTCCTAGCTCGGAGTTCGTGAGCACAGAAATTGAGCGATTCAAATGCCTGAAATGTTTTTTTTACCACTTCTAAGGGGTTCGTGAACTGAGAAACTAAATTCTTTGAAGTCCGATTTTTTGTGTCTGTTTCCTGCTCATCTTGGCACAACATCATAATTTAGTCCAAACTCCTAGCTCGGACATCATAATTGAGCGATTCCAAAGACTGGCATGTTTTTTTTTACCATTTCTAAGGGTTATTGAGCTCAGAAGCTGAATTCCTTGAAGTCTGATTTTTTTGTGTCTTTGTTACTACTCATTTGTGCCCAAAATCGTAATTTAGGCCTAACTCCTAGCGCGGACATCAAAATTGACCGATTCATGAGCCTGAAATGTTTTTTTTTAACATTTCTAAGGGGTTCGTGAGCTCAGAATCTGAATTTGTTGTAGTCCGATTTTTCGTTTATGTTTCCTGCTCATCTTGGCCCAACATCGTAATTTGGGCCTAACTCCAATCTCGGACATCATAATTGAAAGATTCCAAAGCCTGGCATATTTTTTTACAATTTCTAAGGGGTTCGTGAGCACAGAAGTTGAATTCCTTGCAATCAAATTTTTTTCGTCTTTTTACAGCTCATCTGTGCTCAACATCGTAATTTGGGCCTAACTCCTTCCTCGGACATCAGAATTGAGCGATTCAAAAGCCTAAAATGTTTTTTTTACCATTTCTAAGTAGTTCGTGAGCTCATAAGCTGAATTCGTTGAAGTCCGATTTTTCGTGTTTGTTTCCGGCTCATCTTGGCCCAAAATCGTAATTTGGGCCTAACTCCTAGCTCGGACATTAGAATCGAGCGATTCAAAAGCCCGAATCGTTTTTTTTACCATTTCTAAAGGGTTCGTGAGCTCAGAAGCTGAATTCGTTAAAGTCTGATTTTTCGCGTCTGTTTCATGCTCATCTTGCCCAACATCGTAAATTGGGCCTAACTCCTAGCTCGGACATCATAATTGAGCGATTCCAAAGCCTGACTTGTTTTTTTTTACCATTTCTAAGGGGTTCGTGAGCTAAGAAGTTGAATTCCTTGCAGTCAGATTTTTTGTGTCTGTTTACTACTCATCTGTGCCCAAAATCGTAATTTGGGCCTAACTTTTAGCTCGGACATAAGAATTGAGCGATTTAAATGCCTAAATTGGGTTTTTACCCTTTCTAAAGGATTAGACAGCTCAAAAGCTGAATTCCTTGAAGTCCGATTTTTCGTGTCTATTTCATGCTAATCTTGGCCCAACATCGTAATTTCGACCTAACTCCTATCTCGGACATCAGAATTGAGCAATTCCAAAGCTTGACATGTTTTTTTACCATTTCTAAGGGGTTCGTGAGCTCAAAAGCTGACTTCCTTGTAGCCCAAATTTTCGTGTCTATGTCCTTCTCATCTTGGCTCAAAATTGTAATTTGGGTATACTCCTAGCTCGGACGTCAAAATTAAGCGATTCAAAAGCCTGAAATGTTTTTTTTACCATTTCTAAGGGGTTCGTGAGGTTAGAAGCTAAATTCATTAAAGTCCGTTTTTTCGCGTCCGTTTCCTGCTCATCTTGGCCCAAAATCGTAATTTGGGCCTAACTCCTAGCACGGACATCAGAATTGAGCAATTCAAAAGCCTGAATCGTTTTTTTTACCATTTCTAAAGGGTTCGTGAGCTCAGAAGCTGAATTCGTTAAAGTCCGATTTTTCGCGTCTGTTTCATGCTCATCTTGAACCAACATCGTAATTTGGGCCTAAATCCTAGCTCGGACACTTAATTGAGC